>NC_091951.1:288471587-288726587 GCF_031021105.1 Erythrolamprus reginae
TTTCTGAACATAATGATATGAAAATTGAACTGGAAAAATTGATGCATATTGGTTTATTTTGCACATAAATGTATGCCTCCCCCCATGTTCAATTATTTCAATTTATATAAAAATTATGCTGTTAATTTCAAACTTACATACTTTTTTTTAGTAAAATGGATTTGTTTCATAAAATTAGTTCTCTGGCTACAATGTGGTTGATTTTCAAAAGGATATTCCAAATATTTCTAGCCAAATATGTATAAAAAGTGACAATAATGGCACACAGCAAGGCCGAGGGGTGGTGGTGGCCCTTTTGTGGCAAAAATAAACCAATAAGAACCATTTTTTCCAGTTCATTTATATTTTTCTTATATTCATAAATGTTCAATTTAGTATATCAAACCTTTTGGGGGGAAATTCCTTGGGGATTTGTAGCCTTAAAAAATAGAAATTGACACGAAATTCAGAAAGGATGGGGGGAGAGGCTTTTTGATCAAAATAAAAATATAAGTCTCAATTTTTCCAGTTCAATTTTCATATCATTATGTTCATAAATGTTCAAACTAGTTTTCCAGTTGAAAAAGTTTTCAAAAAGACCAAATTCAAGTACCTAAAAAAAATCATTTTTGTCCGGGTCTATATGACCCGAACAGACTAAACGTGACTTTTTTTTTGCCCAGAAAAAAAATTTCCCCCCCACCCCCACAAATATTTTTTTGATGATCAGCATTGTTAAATTGAGTAAATGAATGCCTAAGATTTTAAAGAATATTTCGGATTTGGAGCATAAAAAAATAAAAAGTGAAAATGGTTGCAAGCAGCTGAGGGGGGGGGGAAGGCCTTATTTCTGATGTTAAAAAACCAGTAAGAATCATTTTTTTCAGTTCCTTTATATTTTTCTTATATTCAGAAATGTTCAAGCTACCAATCCCACACCAACTTCAGTAAAATAGAATGCATTTTGCAAGCAAAACTATCCATAAATTGAAAAAACTTTCACAAAAACGGGGGGGGGGGGGCGTGCATTATATCAGCAAAATAAACCAACAGGATTTACTTTTTTCATTTCAATTTTCATATCATTGTGTGCAGAAATGTTCAGACTACTTTCCAAGTGAAAAAAGCTTTCAAAAAGACCAAACATAAGCACTGCAAATGAAGAGTTTTCGGTCCGGGTCAGGGTGACCCGGGAACAGAAGATTTTTAACTTTTTTTTCCCAGCAAAAACTAAGCCCCCCACCCCCCAAAAAAAATTCTCATAGAGAGAACCCCTGAAATGATGAATAGTCATGAAATTTCAAGTTTCAGATATGCAGGGAAATTTTTTTACAGGGACTCAAACTTGGCTTCGGGTCAAATAGACCCGAAACAGAACAGCAGGGTTAAGAAGAATGTACAAGAAGGAGGAGTAGGCATTATGGCCTATCTGGATTTATAAGAGGATAATGATATTAATTGAAATATAAAATAACAGAATAACATAGTGGGAAGGGACCTTATTCTGCCCCAGGACGGAGCCTCAAATAATTATGCAATAAGTTGTCTTGGGTGACATCTGTGAAAAAAAATCAGGCGTTCAGGCATGAAAATTTATTATTCATTCATTCATTCATTCATTCATTCATTCATTCATTCATTCATTCATTGACTTCTATGCCACTCAGTCCCAAAGGCACAGCCGCTCAGACCCTATATTTTCCGCCCACGCCGAAAAAAAATTAGAGGGAACATTGCACATAGTGCACACATGCACGCAACACACCCAAACTTTGTGTGCAGTGCACCAGTAGCAGCAGTAGTAGCAGCAATCCATCCCTGGAGGACACAGTGCAAAGGAGCATGGGAGACTTATCTGAGATACCTATGATCTTTCCTGCTGGGATCCCATTGGCTTTGCTTATGGAAAGCTGGCAGAGACGTTTGGCAACAGTGAACGTGTAATCATGACATAGCAATAGCACTTAGCACTATAAAATGCCACTTCACTGCTTTACAGCCCACCCAAAGCAGTTTACAGAATCAGCATATTGCTTCCAGCAATCTGGGTCCTCATTTTATTGATTTTGGAAGGATGGAAGGCTGAATCAACCTTGAGTCAGTCAGGATTGAACTGCTGGCAGTCAGCATAATTAGCCTGCAGTACTGCATTCTAACCACTGTGCCACCACGGTTCTGTCACCGATCATGTCAGCTACTATTAGTGTTAACACATTAACTTTGAATTGATTTTGTAGAATCATTGTTTTGTTTATCGTAGGTGGGAACCAAATAAAATCATTCTCATTTTCCATGTCTTTTCAGGAACTGTTCCTTTGGTTATCTTATTTTTATTAGAAAGCAATTCCTAAATATTTGATAATAAATAAATAATCAGTATGTCATCTTTAATTACTCAGTGATTGTGTTCTCGTTTTTGTTCAGACTCTAGGACAGTGATGGCGAACCTTTTTGGATCAAGTGCCATTTATTTATTTATTTATTTATTTATTTATTTATTTATTTATTTATTTATTTATTTATTTATTTATTTATTTATTTATTTATTTATTTATTTATTTATTTATTTATTTATTTATTTATTTATTTATTTATTTATTTATTTATTTATTTATTTATTTATTTATTTATTTATTTATTTATTTATTTATTTATTTATTTATTTGATTTGATTTGATTTGATTTGATTTGATTTGATTTGATTTGATTTGATTTGATTTGATTTGATTTGTATGCCGCCCTTCTCTGCAGACTCGGGGCGGCTAACAACAGCAATAAAACAGTATATAACAAAATCCAATACTAAAAACAGTTAAAAACCCATTATATAAAAACCAATCATACATACAGACACACCATGCATAAAATTATAAAGGCCTAGAGGGAAGTGTATCTCAGTTCCCCCATGCCTGGCGGCAGAGGTGGGTTTTAAGCAGCTTTCGAAAGGCAAGGAGGGTGGGGGCAATTCTAATCTCTGCCGGGAGTTGGTTCCAGAGGGCTGGGGCCGCCACAGAGAAGGCTCTTCCTCTGGGTCCCACCAAGTGACATTGTTTGGTTGACAGGACCCGGAGAAGACCCACTCTGTGGGACCTAACTGATTGCTGGGATTCGTGCAGCAGAAGGCGGTCCCGGAGGTAATCTGGTCCGGAGTTCATGCGCATGCGCCGGAATGCCGAAAAACCAAAGACCAGCTGGCTGTGTACACATGCCTGTTTTTGGCTATTTTGGGGGTTGTTTATCAGGCTGTTTTTCTGGCCGTTTGGGGGTCATTTTTCCGGCCTGAAAACTGCACCCAAAATGCCTTAAAGGACAGCCTGAAAATGGCCTAGAAACTTCACAGAAAGCAGCCTGAAAACGGCCTGAAATGCCCCCAAAATACCCCCCCCCAAAGGCCTGAAAACAACCCACAAAACTACCTGGTTTTTATTTTGCCTTTTGGCCATTTGGGGGGCCATTTTCCAGTGCTCCAGTGCCTGTGAAAACCATCTGGCTAGTATGCGTGTGCGTAGCAGAGATCAGAAGAGCAGCTGGTGATGGCACATGTGCCCACAGAGATGTTGCCTCTGGCACACGCGCCATAGGTTCGCCATCACGGCTCTAGAAAATACAATTAACAATTGCTGTCAGGTATTCATAGCTATATTTATCAGGTTAGAGCCTATTTTAATTAGCACACTGTTTACTTTTCTTCTCGTTTATTGTTGTTAGCCGCCCTGAGTCTACGGAGAGGGGCGGCATACAAATCTAATAAATAAATAAATAAAATAAATAAATAGTGTTTTGCCTCTGGTCAACCATCCTAATAGTAGCTGTAAATATTGCACTTGGACTTGGGAGACAAAGTTTCATATAACTGTTTTCTTATAAAGATACGCCTTAAGCAAATCATAATTTCTCAGAGTTCAGAGGTCACTGTGATGCCAATATGTCACTCACAATGACTTAGAAAGGACAAAGCAATTAGAATAAACATAGGCTATGAAAATGAATTTTGGGACTTATTGGCACCAAATATTTTATATAAGTGGACCAGGTGCACAGGGCACCCACAATACCAGAGAACTATAGAGCAATATAAAAATAAAATCTGTAAGACGTGCATTTTTAAAAAGGATCACAGATCTAAAACATAATGTGAAAATAACAATATATTCCATTATACCTTGGCCTTGGTTTATGTTCTCTTTTCTCTAAATGGATTCTGAGGAAGAGTTTACATAGTTGCAACAACCTTTCTTCCTGCTATATTATATACAGAAAAACTGACAGCTAAACTTGAAATTGTCAGACAGTTTCCTGTTTTGCTGGTTTTACTCTTAAAATGTTTGCTTTTCAACTGAATGCTTCATTTACTTTCCAGCCATCTATTTACTTTGAGAAAAGTTGATTGTAGAGCAAATAAAAACCTATGATTTTATTATTTTAGATTGGGATGAGTGTGTAATCAAATTAAATAAACCAACAGTATTTTGGGGGCACATGTGGAATGTGCATACTTGGGTATTCTTTTTTTCTTCTTCCCTGAGTTGGCAAATTCCTCACAGCCGAGACATGTATTTTCTTTATAGGTTCTCCTCCCTTGCTTCAGACTTAATCTTCCATTTCATTTATCCAGGGCTGGGCTTCAAAAATTTTAGCGAGGGGTTCTCTGCCCATTTGTTGGGTGGGCGTGGCCATATTGGGCATGGCCTAATCAGCCTCCTGCACCACAGTGAGGGGGAATTTTGCTCTCCCTGAGCTCCAGAGGCTTTCTTTGAGCCTCCGGGAGGCCAAAAATGGCCCCCCTTTCGGCCTTCCAGAGCCTCCACCCATGCCATGCAATTACCTGCATCCTAAACAGGCCGTGTGGGGACTCCTGGGAGAAGTGAGATGGAGTAGGAGGGGGCAGTCAGTAGTGGGACTTGGGAGTTCTCTGAACTGCACAGAATCTTAGCTAGGGGTTCTCCCGAACCTTTGCGAACACCTAGCAGCTCACCCCTGCATTTATCCTTGCTATGAGCAATTAGACATTCGTCTACAGCTGTATTTTAATTTTTGAAAAAAGGAGAGTTCATCCTAACAGAAGAGTTCATCACACTTGTTGTGGTTAGCTCTGGCCCTGTTCCTGCCCCAAGGACTGTGGATGTGGGGGAGACATCCACATGCTGCAGGCCTGTTTTGCCCCTGGTGGAATCTGCTGATGAAGGCTCCTCTGACCAAGAAGACATGAGTGACAGGGAGGAGGAGAGTGTGGCAGACAGCTCAGAAGGAGATCAATTATCTAGCTCCTCCTTGGATTCAGAACAAGAGTTAATGATACAGCCACGCATGAGGGGAGCGATGCATAGGCAACAACAACTGAGAGATTATTATCAAAGAAAATGAGGCCACCTGTGGTTGGGTGGGGCTGTGGTAATTAGTGAGTTTGGCCATTGTGGAGGATTATCTGATCGTTGTGTTTCATGACTGCTTTACTGACTTTGACTTTTTGTGTGCTGATTTTTCCCCACTTTGAAACTAAACCAGAGCAAAGTGGTGTGTCACTTTGTGAAAGAAGAAGGACTGTGAATTGCCTCACAGCTGCAAGCTAAGTATCATAGAACTGATAAGGGACTTGTACAAATTACCAGTTTGTTTGGAGACGAGTGCTCTTTGCTATACGAAAAGAGGGCTTGGTTTAAGTGAATTTTCATTATAAAGAACATTGTTTTGAATTTTCAAATGTGTGTGTGTCTGAAATTTGTACCTGTGAATTTTTGGGAGGATTCTACCAGAGAGGCTGACAGAACAACACTTAAATGGGATAAAAACTTGTTACTCAAGATACATATTGATTTATTTCTACATGAATAGGAAAAATAAAAGCTATATTTCACTCATTAAAGATAAACAAGAGATTAGTTAACTGCATTGATAAAGAAATGCCGGCTTTTCACTGATCTCAGCTTGAAATGGTATTAAGACAATATTTTGGAACCGTATCTTGATGATGTCAAGGAAGCCTTTAAAGTATTGAAATTTACTATAAGAAATTGTATGTGGAAAAGTTTGACTGATTGGAAAATAAACATATGATGCGAAAGAACTTTGAAGTCTGAATAGATTTGTATTGTCAGAATAAAGGCAGCCCTTGACTTATAATCACAACTAAGCCCCAAATTTTATATTGCTAAAGGAGACATTTGTTAAGTGAGTTTTGTCCCATTTTACAACCTTTCTTAAGATCCCCTGGAACCAGCTCCCCCCTGAGATTAGAACTGCTCCACCCTCCTTGCCTTTCGTAAACTCCTTAAAACCCACCTCTGCCGTTAGGCATGGGGGAATTGAAACATCTTCCCCGGGCCTATACAATTGATGTATGTTATATTTGTGTGTATGTTTGGTTTTAAATAAGGGTTTTTAATTATTTTAAACATTGTTAGCCGCCCCGAGTCTACGGAGAGGGGCGGCATACAAATCAAATCAAATCAAATCAAATCAAATCAAATCAAATCAAATCAAATCAAATCAAATCAAATCAAATCAAATCAAATCAAATCAAATCAAATCAAATCAAATCAAATCAAATCAAATCAAATCAAATCAAATCAAATCAAATCAAATCAAATCAAATCAAATCAAATCAATAATTGAAGTTATTAATTTAATAACACAATTAAGTGAATCTGGCTTCCCCCTTGACCTTGCTCGTCAAAAGGCACCAAAATGATCATATGATCTCGGAACACTCCACCATCATAAATATGAACCAGTTGCCAATCATCCCAATGTTGATCGTGTGACTAAGGAGACGCTCCATGGGTAGTTGTGAAAAACTGTCATAAACTAAATGAACTTTTGTAAAGTTGAGGGCTATTTCTGTTAATACACTTTTGCTAAATGATATATTTTTTTGCAAACTTAATTATGGATTGGGAATGAGAAATGGGAAGAATATTTTTAAAAATTGAAATACTAGAGAAGTTAAGTTACTGAAGTTTATAACTGCATTGATGAAGACTTATATTTTATATAGCCCTTTTCTTATTTTTTTTCTATCTTTCTGCACTTCTCCTTTTCTTTTACATTTGTTTTAAATTGTATTACTCCTTAGAGGTATAAGCTCTAATAAAATTACCACAGTAAGAACATTTGAAGGAAATATAGGAATGTTTGGTACAGATATTTTCATCCCTTCTTACTTATAGAATGCATATTATTAATTTTCTTTTATTTCTTTGAACCATTATTTTATAAGAAAAAAGTAATGCCATTTGAAATAAGAGCCGCTTTCACAAAGGCACAAAACAAGCTCACCATGTTCCTAAAAAGATAATTTATTTTATCCAGAACAAATACATTATGCTTGGCTTGAAATATTGTAAGTAACGTGCCTTGAACAAATAATGCCTTAAAGATTAAGCCAGGCAATCTACTACATAGCACCATTGGAAAGTTAAATAAATGTATTTTATACACAGATCACATAATAATTTAGAAGCTGAGATGCAAAACTAACTGTTGAATCCAATTAGATACAAGATTCGGGGTCAGCTGGCAGTGATTTCAAAGAAAGAGTCACAGGAGACATACTAGCACAAAGATTATTTTAAGGAATCTCACTGGCATTTTCGTGAGTCCATTTGAATTCTAAGTCATGTGCAGCTGCAACACATTTTACTAAAGATACATTATGTTCAGCAGCACCACCCATTTTTTTTTCTTAATTCACACTGTGAGGCTTTCCCTAGCTGATTGGTGCAATTTTCAGGATTTCTTTTCAGAGTTTAATACAATAGAAACATAGAAACATAGAAGACTGACGGCAGAAAAAGACCTCATGGTCCATCTAGTCTGCCCTTATACTATTTCCTGTATTTTATCTTACAATGGATATATGTTTATCCCAGGCATGTTTAAATTCAGTTACTGTGGATTTACCAACCACGTCTGCTGGAAGTTTGTTCCAAGGATCTACTACTCTTTCAGTAAAATAATATTTTCTCATGTTGCTTTTGATCTTTCCCCCAACTAACTTCAGATTGTGTCCCCTTGTTCTTGTGTTCACTTTCCTATTAAAAACACTTCCCTCCTGAAACTTATTTAACCCTTTAACATATTTAAATGTTTTGATCATGTCCCCCCTTTTCCTTCTGTCCTCCAGACTATATAGATTGAGTTCATTAAGTCTTTCCTGATAGGTTTTATGCTTAAGACCTTCCACCATTCTTGTAGCCCATCTTTGGACCCATTCAATTTTGTCAATATCTTTTTGTAGGTGAGGTCTCCAGAACTGAACACAGTATTCCAAATGTGGTCTCACCAGCGCTCTATATAAGGGGATCACAATCTCCCTCTTCCTGCTTGTTATACCTCTAGCTATGCAGCCAAGCATCCTACTTGCTTTTCCTACCGCCCGACCACACTGCTCACCTATTTTGAGACTGTCAGAAATCACTACCCCTAAATCCTTCTCCTCTGAAGTTTTTGCTAACACAGAACTGCCAATGCAATACTCAGATTGAGGATTCCTTTTCCCCAAGTGCATTATTTTACATTTGGAAACATTAAACTGCAGTTTCCATTGCTTTGACCATTTATCTAGTAAAGCTAAATCATTTACCATATTACAGACGCCTCCAGGAATATCAACCCTATTGCACACTTTAGAGTCATCGGCAAATAGTCAAACCTTCCCTACCAAACCTTCCCCAATGTCACTCATAATATTATCTGATGGCGCTGACATCAGACTGATGATTTATATCATAAAACTTTAATTTCTCAAAAATATTTGTTTTCCAGGAGCGTGTAGAGACCACTTACATAGTTATGAAGTCAGAGATAAATACCAACTGGTACTCATGAATTATTACTCCCTTTGAACTGTGATCCTGTATGTTATGTCTAAAAGAAATAAGCAGTAAAATCGCTTTGGTTAAGATGCGGCTTGAATGAAAAGAACCGCCAAAGTTAAACGGTTGTCTAAAAATGTTCCCGCCTAACAGAAATGTATAAATAGGGCAACGGATTAGCTGTTGCCCTTGTTGGGAGTTGATTGTTGTGGAGAGTGTTTTGTATGACCGTAATGAATAAAAGAAATCTGTTGAACTGAAGCAGCCTCCTAACACTGATTTAACAGTGGCGACGAACTAAATCATGATCTAAATTAATAAAAGACCCCTCCCAGACAATGGCTACTCTGACATGACATAAGAGTTCAACAGTTTACATGAACCTGAGATTGATGCTGGCACAAACTTTTGATAAAGTCACCATGCCAACATGAATGAAAGGTGAAGGGGATAATACACAATGGGCAGTGAGACTAACCTCAGACATGAGAAAAGCCAACCCACCTAGGAAAATAATCCAAAATCCAAGAAGACAACAGCAAGCTATTATCGGATTGTCAAGAAATCTGTATAGACTTTGCTAAAACGTTTGGACACAGTTTGGATGCCAAGTGATGAAGATCAAAAGAACTGCACTGATTACTGGGAAAAGCTTTGAACTTCAGAAGGAGATACAAAACTGTAAGTTAATCCACACAGTGATGGTGGTATTGCAAATGTTAGGTTTTAATTTGGAGTTGAGAAATTCTAGGTTAATTGGAGATTTATCTGAATAAAAGCAGGAATGAAGTGCACTGGTACGTAAACGAGCATTCCATCATCAATGGATACCATGAGGTAAGGGATAAGATAAATCCAAATCGCTTCTTCAAAAAGGCAACAGTTTAACAAGGCACAAGATGTCTGAAAGCCAATCAGATATAAATTCTGTACAATTATTCCATTTTGCCTACTGTTTCCTGCAGTATAATAAAGATATAGTTATAGTCCTATATTCCTGATGGTGTGTGTGTGTGTGTGTAAGGCCTACAATTTATATCCCCGATTATGGCACAAACATCCCCAAACTCCCAACACTTTACCCTTAGATTATCTACGGTTGACCTATCCAGATTCCTAAGAGGTCAGTAAGGGGCGAGTACAAGTGCACTAGAGTGCCTTCCGTCCCCTGTCCTATTGCTCTCCTATATTTCCTATTCTTTCTTCTATTCCTATATTTCTTCTTTTATTCTTTCATTGATATGTTCTACTCCTATATCTTCTTTTCTATTATTTCATAGATATATTTTACTATGAGCATCTCCTCTATAACCTTCAACATGTATTTTACTGTGTGTGTGTATATATATGTGTGTGTGTATATATATATATTGTTCTGTCTGGGTGCCCCCAGACTTCAACACCAACTGGAAAAAGCAGCCAGACACGCTGGTAAAATCAAAAGCACTTTATAGTTTGAAAAATAAACACAGAGAAAAACCTGTTCTTCCCAACAGGCAGGCTATGAGACTTCACAGCAGAGTCCTGATGGCCAGACAATACAGCAGACTTCTTGCTGGCACACCCACCACTGTAGAGAATAAGACCCACACCTTTTCTCCCAAAGGTTTCAGTATTCAAAGTCACAAACCAGAATTCCAAGACGCCAAAGATCACAGCCAGGTCCCAGGACTCCCAAAGATAATACTCCACAAGCCAGGAAGGGTGGGTCTGCCTTTTCAGCCTTTCCAGAGAGCACCACACCCAAACCCAGCTGTTGCCTCTTTAGTGCTGAAAGTACCTGGCTAATTGTCCCCTTCGTTGTGTTGCTCTTCTCTGCCGGAGATCGATTATTGCTTGTGCATTTTCATCTGCTTGCTGGGGAGAGCTCCCTCTCGGGGGACTCTGGCTGCCCTCCCTATCCCTCAGCCTGAGATTCCTCCTCCCCGTCTGCCTGAACCTCCTGTTCCTCATCCTCCCCCTCTGAGCAGGAAGCCGGCAGAGCATCAGCCGTTCCCTGAGGGGCCTCAGACGGAATCACAACATACATATATATATATATATATATATATATATATATATATATATATATATATATATATATATATATATATACACACACACACATTTGTTTTCGTAAATTTTCACGGGTATATGTATGTAGATTGTTCTGAGTTCGGGTTTTGCCCTGTGTAATATTTTGCATGTTTATGCGACGTTTCGGTGAAATCACATCCACCATCATCAGGCTGAAGTTTCCAAGCTTCGTGCTGTTGTAAAATGGAATGTTTGCAACTGTCATTTCTTCCTAGTGTATAGTGTGGGGGTGGAGATTTGGTTTGAATGTAGCAAATAGATTGGGTGATTATGTTTCAGTGATCTGATTGGTTGGTGTAATCATAATTATTAGAAGGATTGACATGTATGTGGCTGCACTATGAAATCCCTTGCAAAACATGTGCAGCCACATACATTGGACAAACCAACCGAAGAGTAAGTGCACGCCTTGCAGAACATGTGAATGCAGTTAAAAAAGAAGATAAGACTTCCTCCCTTGTCCAGCACATTAAAAAAACAGGGCACGAAATTGACTTTGAAAAAACTAAATTACTTCACAAAACAGAGAATTTATATAGAAGAATTGCTATAGAAGCCATAGAAATTGAAAGGAGCCCCCTTTGCATGAATAAAAGAGATGACACGTCCCGCCTACCAGAAATTTGGAAACCAGCCTTAAACAAAAAAAACACTTCATAAAAATCACCATATCAATCCTTCTAATAATTATGAATTTGGACTTTTGAAATTTGGAAACCAGCCTTAAACAAAAAACACTTCATAAAAAATCACCATGTCAATCCTTCTAATAATTATGATTACACCAACCAATCAGATCACTGAAACATAATCACCCAATCTATTTGCTACATTCAAACCAAATCTCCACCCCCACACTATACACTAGGAAGAAATGACAGTTGCAAACATTCCATTTTACAACAGCACGAAGCTTGGAAACTTCAGCCTGATGATGGTGGATGTGATTTTACCGGAACGTCGCATAAACATGCAAAATATTACACAGGGCAAAACCCGAACTCAGAACAATATATATATATATATATATATATATATATATATATATATATATATATATATATATATATATATATAGATTGTTCTGAGTTCGGGTTTTGCCCTGTGTAATGTTTTGCATGTCTATGCGACGTTTCGGCGAAATCACATTCACCATCATCAGGCTGGAGTTCCAATCTTTGTGTTTTTGCAAATGAATATTAGCAACTGACATTTCTTCTTAGCATGTAGTGTGGGGGTGGAGATTTGCTTTGAATGTAGCAAATAGATTGGGTGACTATGCTTCCGTGATCTGATTGGTTGGTGTAATCATGGTTATAGAAGGAATGGCATGAAGATTATGAAGTGTTTTGTTTAAGTCTGATTTCCAAATATAAAATTCTAAAATCATAATAATTAAAGGATTGACATATTGATTATAATGAAGTGTTTATTTTGTTTAAGGCTGGTTTCCAAATCTCTGGCAGGCGCGAGGTATCATCCCTTTTATTTAAACAAAAGGATCTCTTTTCAATTTCGATAGCTTCTAGAGAGATTCTTTTATATAAATTCTCTGTTTTGTGGAGTAATTTAGTTTTTTCAAAGTCAATTTCGTGCCCTGTTCTTTTAATGTGCTGGACAAGGGAGGAGGTCTTCTCCTGTTTCTTGACTGCATTCATATGTTCTGCCATGCGCTGGCTCACTCTTCGGTTAGTTTGTCCAATGTATGTGGCTGCACATGTTTTGCAAGGGATTTCATAGATTCCTTGGTATTCTAATTGGATTTTATCTTTGGGGCTCCTTAGGATATTAGATATTTTTTGGTTAGTGCAAAATGAGGTTTTGATGTTATGTTTTTGTAGAATTTTACTAATTTTATCCGTGGTGCCTTTGATGTAAGGAAGGATGGTGGTGCCATTGTCCTGTTCTTGATCTTGTTTTTTGGGGGGTGTCTCTTTATTGATTAGGTTTGTTATTGTTTTCTCTTTGAATCCATTAGAAATTAGTACATCTTTGAGTTTGTTCAATTCAGTTTTTAAGTGCTCATGGTCAGCTAAGCGTTTGGTTCTGGTGATGAGAGTTTTGGCCACTGAGGTGATTTGTGCGGGGTGGTGGTGTGAGTGTGCATTTAGATAACGGTTGGTATGGGTTTTCTTTTGGTAGATAGTATGTCCTAGGCTGCCATTGGGTTTTTTATAGACCAGTACATCTAGAAAGGGAAGTTGATCATTGATTTCTGTTTCCATAGTAAACTGTATTTTGGGGTGTAGGCTGTTGAGATGAGTGAGGAAATTGTCTAGTTTTTCTTTACCATGTGGCCAAATTACAAAGGTATCATCAACATATCTCAGCCAAAGTTTGGGTTTGTATTTGGCTTGCTCTAAAGCATTATTTTCGAAATATTCCATATAGAGGTTGGCTATGACAGGTGATAGAGGTGATCCCATGGGGGCTCCCTCTATTTGTTTATATCTTTGTTCATTATAGATGAGGTATGTATTGGTCAGGCAGTGGTTGGTAAGGTCTAGGATATATTTGGGGGGTTTGTGTTTGTCTTGGATAGCTGTCAAGGCTTCTTTAATAGGTATTTGTGTGAACAGGGACACGACATCGAAACTTACAAGTAGGTCATCGGGTTTTAGGTTTTGTTTTTTAATTATTTGTATAAAGTGGGATGAATTTTGAACATATGAGGTAATAGTTTCTGTATATGGTTGAAGGTATTTGGCTAAAAATTTGGCAAGGTTTTGTAGAGGGGAGCCTATAGAACTGACTATTGGCCTGAGAGGTATTCCTTCTTTGTGTATTTTTGGAAGGCCATAGAGTTTTGGACATATGGAAGATTTTTCTCTGGGGATGATTTTTTGCTGGATTTCTTCGCTGATGGGAGAGGCCTTGATTTTAGATTTGGTGGTTTTTTCTAGGTAGGTGGTAGGATCTGTGCTTAGGAGTTTGTAGGCCGGGTTTTGTAGTAGATTTTTCATTTTTTCTTTGTATTCTGCTGTGTTCATTACTATAGTGGAGTTTCCTTTATCAGCTGGGAGGATTATTATATCCTGGTTTTTCTTTAGATTGATAAGTGCCTCTCTTTCTTCTTGCTGTATGTTGCTTTTTGGAGGTTTACTAGAGCAGAGAATATTAGTGACTTGGAGTCTGATTTTGTTAGCAGTATCTGGGTTGATTTTATGTAAAGTTGTTTCAATTCCACATATGATATTTTCAGTTGGTATTCGTCTTGGAGTTATTGCAAAATTAAATCCTTTTGAAAGAATATTGGTTTCTGTAGTGGTGAGTATCTTGTCTGATATGTTATGTACTGTTTTGGTCATAAGTTGTTGTGGAGGGCTGGGTTTTTGCTGTACCTCTAGTATTTGGAGTTTCTTATTATGTGTGTCTGTTTTGTATTGGGTTTCTGTTTCTGCCCTCCAGATTGATATTTGTTTGAATTTATCCCAGAGTAAAGGGTGTATTTGGTTACTGATTTTAAGGTGAAGAGAGAGTAGGCTTTTGTTGATTTCATCAAGTATGAATCTTTTTTTGTGGAGTTCATTTCTGATTAGGGCTAATTCAGTTCTTTTTAGGATCCTCTCTATGGTTGGGGTTTTTGGGTGGAATTTTAGTTGGAAGTATTTGGGAATTATTTTTTTGTCCCTGCAGTTGCGTAGGAATGTGAGATCACATAAGATGGAGGCTTTTCTGACTTTAAGTTTTTCATAGGTCCTAGTCAGTAGGAAAGTGTCCTCCCCGTAGAGGCAAGATATTTGTTTTCGTAAATTTTCACGGGTATATGTATGTAGATTGTTCTGAGTTCGGGTTTTGCCCTGTGTAATGTTTTGCATGTCTATGCGACGTTTCGGCGAAATCACATTCACCATCATCAGGCTGGAGTTCCAATCTTTGTGTTTTTGCAAATGAATATTAGCAACTGACATTTCTTCTTAGCATGTAGTGTGGGGGTGGAGATTTGCTTTGAATGTAGCAAATAGATTGGGTGACTATGCTTCCGTGATCTGATTGGTTGGTGTAATCATGGTTATAGAAGGAATGGCATGAAGATTATGAAGTGTTTTGTTTAAGTCTGATTTCCAAATATAAAATTCTAAAATCATAATAATTAAAGGATTGACATATTGATTATAATGAAGTGTTTATTTTGTTTAAGGCTGGTTTCCAAATCTCTGGCAGGCGCGAGGTATCATCCCTTTTATTTAAACAAAAGGATCTCTTTTCAATTTCGATAGCTTCTAGAGAGATTCTTTTATATAAATTCTCTGTTTTGTGGAGTAATTTAGTTTTTTCAAAGTCAATTTCGTGCCCTGTTCTTTTAATGTGCTGGACAAGGGAGGAGGTCTTCTCCTGTTTCTTGACTGCATTCATATGTTCTGCCATGCGCTGGCTCACTCTTCGGTTAGTTTGTCCAATGTATGTGGCTGCACATGTTTTGCAAGGGATTTCATAGATTCCTTGGTATTCTAATTGGATTTTATCTTTGGGGCTCCTTAGGATATTAGATATTTTTTGGTTAGTGCAAAATGAGGTTTTGATGTTATGTTTTTGTAGAATTTTACTAATTTTATCCGTGGTGCCTTTGATGTAAGGAAGGATGGTGGTGCCATTGTCCTGTTCTTGATCTTGTTTTTTGGGGGGTGTCTCTTTATTGATTAGGTTTGTTATTGTTTTCTCTTTGAATCCATTAGAAATTAGTACATCTTTGAGTTTGTTCAATTCAGTTTTTAAGTGCTCATGGTCAGCTAAGCGTTTGGTTCTGGTGATGAGAGTTTTGGCCACTGAGGTGATTTGTGCGGGGTGGTGGTGTGAGTGTGCATTTAGATAACGGTTGGTATGGGTTTTCTTTTGGTAGATAGTATGTCCTAGGCTGCCATTGGGTTTTTTATAGACCAGTACATCTAGAAAGGGAAGTTGATCATTGATTTCTGTTTCCATAGTAAACTGTATTTTGGGGTGTAGGCTGTTGAGATGAGTGAGGAAATTGTCTAGTTTTTCTTTACCATGTGGCCAAATTACAAAGGTATCATCAACATATCTCAGCCAAAGTTTGGGTTTGTATTTGGCTTGCTCTAAAGCATTATTTTCGAAATATTCCATATAGAGGTTGGCTATGACAGGTGATAGAGGTGATCCCATGGGGGCTCCCTCTATTTGTTTATATCTTTGTTCATTATAGATGAGGTATGTATTGGTCAGGCAGTGGTTGGTAAGGTCTAGGATATATTTGGGGGGTTTGTGTTTGTCTTGGATAGCTGTCAAGGCTTCTTTAATAGGTATTTGTGTGAACAGGGACACGACATCGAAACTTACAAGTAGGTCATCGGGTTGTAGGTTTTGTTTTTTAATTATTTGTATAAAGTGGGATGAATTTTGAACATATGAGGTAATAGTTTCTGTATATGGTTGAAGGTATTTGGCTAAAAATTTGGCAAGGTTTTGTAGAGGGGAGCCTATAGAACTGACTATTGGCCTGAGAGGTATTCCTTCTTTGTGTATTTTTGGAAGGCCATAGAGTTTTGGACATATGGAAGATTTTTCTCTGGGGATGATTTTTTGCTGGATTTCTTCGCTGATGGGAGAGGCCTTGATTTTAGATTTGGTGGTTTTTTCTAGGTAGGTGGTAGGATCTGTGCTTAGGAGTTTGTAGGCCGGGTTTTGTAGTAGATTTTTCATTTTTTCTTTGTATTCTGCTGTGTTCATTACTATAGTGGAGTTTCCTTTATCAGCTGGGAGGATTATTATATCCTGGTTTTTCTTTAGATTGATAAGTGCCTCTCTTTCTTCTTGCTGTATGTTGCTTTTTGGAGGTTTACTAGAGCAGAGAATATTAGTGACTTGGAGTCTGATTTTGTTAGCAGTATCTGGGTTGATTTTATGTAAAGTTGTTTCAATTCCACATATGATATTTTCAGTTGGTATTCGTCTTGGAGTTATTGCAAAATTAAATCCTTTTGAAAGAATATTGGTTTCTGTAGTGGTGAGTATCTTGTCTGATATGTTATGTACTGTTTTGGTCATAAGTTGTTGTGGAGGGCTGGGTTTTTGCTGTACCTCTAGTATTTGGAGTTTCTTATTATGTGTGTCTGTTTTGTATTGGGTTTCTGTTTCTGCCCTCCAGATTGATATTTGTTTGAATTTATCCCAGAGTAAAGGGTGTATTTGGTTACTGATTTTAAGGTGAAGAGAGAGTAGGCTTTTGTTGATTTCATCAAGTATGAATCTTTTTTTGTGGAGTTCATTTCTGATTAGGGCTAATTCAGTTCTTTTTAGGATCCTCTCTATGGTTGGGGTTTTTGGGTGGAATTTTAGTTGGAAGTATTTGGGAATTATTTTTTTGTCCCTGCAGTTGCGTAGGAATGTGAGATCACATAAGATGGAGGCTTTTCTGACTTTAAGTTTTTCATAGGTCCTAGTCAGTAGGAAAGTGTCCTCCCCGTAGAGGCAAGATATTTGTTTTCGTAAATTTTCACGGGTATATGTATGTAGATTGTTCTGAGTTCGGGTTTTGCCCTGTGTAATGTTTTGCATGTCTATGCGACGTTTCGGCGAAATCACATTCACCATCATCAGGCTGGAGTTCCAATCTTTGTGTTTTTGCAAATGAATATTAGCAACTGACATTTCTTCTTAGCATGTAGTGTGGGGGTGGAGATTTGCTTTGAATGTAGCAAATAGATTGGGTGACTATGCTTCCGTGATCTGATTGGTTGGTGTAATCATGGTTATAGAAGGAATGGCATGAAGATTATGAAGTGTTTTGTTTAAGTCTGATTTCCAAATATAAAATTCTAAAATCATAATAATTAAAGGATTGACATATTGATTATAATGAAGTGTTTATTTTGTTTAAGGCTGGTTTCCAAATCTCTGGCAGGCGCGAGGTATCATCCCTTTTATTTAAACAAAAGGATCTCTTTTCAATTTCGATAGCTTCTAGAGAGATTCTTTTATATAAATTCTCTGTTTTGTGGAGTAATTTAGTTTTTTCAAAGTCAATTTCGTGCCCTGTTCTTTTAATGTGCTGGACAAGGGAGGAGGTCTTCTCCTGTTTCTTGACTGCATTCATATGTTCTGCCATGCGCTGGCTCACTCTTCGGTTAGTTTGTCCAATGTATGTGGCTGCACATGTTTTGCAAGGGATTTCATAGATTCCTTGGTATTCTAATTGGATTTTATCTTTGGGGCTCCTTAGGATATTAGATATTTTTTGGTTAGTGCAAAATGAGGTTTTGATGTTATGTTTTTGTAGAATTTTACTAATTTTATCCGTGGTGCCTTTGATGTAAGGAAGGATGGTGGTGCCATTGTCCTGTTCTTGATCTTGTTTTTTGGGGGGTGTCTCTTTATTGATTAGGTTTGTTATTGTTTTCTCTTTGAATCCATTAGAAATTAGTACATCTTTGAGTTTGTTCAATTCAGTTTTTAAGTGCTCATGGTCAGCTAAGCGTTTGGTTCTGGTGATGAGAGTTTTGGCCACTGAGGTGATTTGTGCGGGGTGGTGGTGTGAGTGTGCATTTAGATAACGGTTGGTATGGGTTTTCTTTTGGTAGATAGTATGTCCTAGGCTGCCATTGGGTTTTTTATAGACCAGTACATCTAGAAAGGGAAGTTGATCATTGATTTCTGTTTCCATAGTAAACTGTATTTTGGGGTGTAGGCTGTTGAGATGAGTGAGGAAATTGTCTAGTTTTTCTTTACCATGTGGCCAAATTACAAAGGTATCATCAACATATCTCAGCCAAAGTTTGGGTTTGTATTTGGCTTGCTCTAAAGCATTATTTTCGAAATATTCCATATAGAGGTTGGCTATGACAGGTGATAGAGGTGATCCCATGGGGGCTCCCTCTATTTGTTTATATCTTTGTTCATTATAGATGAGGTATGTATTGGTCAGGCAGTGGTTGGTAAGGTCTAGGATATATTTGGGGGGTTTGTGTTTGTCTTGGATAGCTGTCAAGGCTTCTTTAATAGGTATTTGTGTGAACAGGGACACGACATCGAAACTTACAAGTAGGTCATCGGGTTGTAGGTTTTGTTTTTTAATTATTTGTATAAAGTGGGATGAA
Source organism: Erythrolamprus reginae (assembly GCF_031021105.1). Lineage (NCBI taxonomy): Eukaryota > Metazoa > Chordata > Lepidosauria > Squamata > Dipsadidae > Erythrolamprus > Erythrolamprus reginae. The sequence goes on from NC_091951.1 coordinate 288,490,510, forward strand.
TTTTGAACATATGAGGTAATAGTTTCTGTATATGGTTGAAGGTATTTGGCTAAAAATTTGGCAAGGTTTTGTAGAGGGGAGCCTATAGAACTGACTATTGGCCTGAGAGGTATTCCTTCTTTGTGTATTTTTGGAAGGCCATAGAGTTTTGGACATATGGAAGATTTTTCTCTGGGGATGATTTTTTGCTGGATTTCTTCGCTGATGGGAGAGGCCTTGATTTTAGATTTGGTGGTTTTTTCTAGGTAGGTGGTAGGATCTGTGCTTAGGAGTTTGTAGGCCGGGTTTTGTAGTAGATTTTTCATTTTTTCTTTGTATTCTGCTGTGTTCATTACTATAGTGGAGTTTCCTTTATCAGCTGGGAGGATTATTATATCCTGGTTTTTCTTTAGATTGATAAGTGCCTCTCTTTCTTCTTGCTGTATGTTGCTTTTTGGAGGTTTACTAGAGCAGAGAATATTAGTGACTTGGAGTCTGATTTTGTTAGCAGTATCTGGGTTGATTTTATGTAAAGTTGTTTCAATTCCACATATGATATTTTCAGTTGGTATTCGTCTTGGAGTTATTGCAAAATTAAATCCTTTTGAAAGAATATTGGTTTCTGTAGTGGTGAGTATCTTGTCTGATATGTTATGTACTGTTTTGGTCATAAGTTGTTGTGGAGGGCTGGGTTTTTGCTGTACCTCTAGTATTTGGAGTTTCTTATTATGTGTGTCTGTTTTGTATTGGGTTTCTGTTTCTGCCCTCCAGATTGATATTTGTTTGAATTTATCCCAGAGTAAAGGGTGTATTTGGTTACTGATTTTAAGGTGAAGAGAGAGTAGGCTTTTGTTGATTTCATCAAGTATGAATCTTTTTTTGTGGAGTTCATTTCTGATTAGGGCTAATTCAGTTCTTTTTAGGATCCTCTCTATGGTTGGGGTTTTTGGGTGGAATTTTAGTTGGAAGTATTTGGGAATTATTTTTTTGTCCCTGCAGTTGCGTAGGAATGTGAGATCACATAAGATGGAGGCTTTTCTGACTTTAAGTTTTTCATAGGTCCTAGTCAGTAGGAAAGTGTCCTCCCCGTAGAGGCAAGATATTTGTTTTCGTAAATTTTCACGGGTATATGTATGTAGATTGTTCTGAGTTCGGGTTTTGCCCTGTGTAATGTTTTGCATGTCTATGCGACGTTTCGGCGAAATCACATTCACCATCATCAGGCTGGAGTTCCAATCTTTGTGTTTTTGCAAATGAATATTAGCAACTGACATTTCTTCTTAGCATGTAGTGTGGGGGTGGAGATTTGCTTTGAATGTAGCAAATAGATTGGGTGACTATGCTTCCGTGATCTGATTGGTTGGTGTAATCATGGTTATAGAAGGAATGGCATGAAGATTATGAAGTGTTTTGTTTAAGTCTGATTTCCAAATATAAAATTCTAAAATCATAATAATTAAAGGATTGACATATTGATTATAATGAAGTGTTTATTTTGTTTAAGGCTGGTTTCCAAATCTCTGGCAGGCGCGAGGTATCATCCCTTTTATTTAAACAAAAGGATCTCTTTTCAATTTCGATAGCTTCTAGAGAGATTCTTTTATATAAATTCTCTGTTTTGTGGAGTAATTTAGTTTTTTCAAAGTCAATTTCGTGCCCTGTTCTTTTAATGTGCTGGACAAGGGAGGAGGTCTTCTCCTGTTTCTTGACTGCATTCATATGTTCTGCCATGCGCTGGCTCACTCTTCGGTTAGTTTGTCCAATGTATGTGGCTGCACATGTTTTGCAAGGGATTTCATAGATTCCTTGGTATTCTAATTGGATTTTATCTTTGGGGCTCCTTAGGATATTAGATATTTTTTGGTTAGTGCAAAATGAGGTTTTGATGTTATGTTTTTGTAGAATTTTACTAATTTTATCCGTGGTGCCTTTGATGTAAGGAAGGATGGTGGTGCCATTGTCCTGTTCTTGATCTTGTTTTTTGGGGGGTGTCTCTTTATTGATTAGGTTTGTTATTGTTTTCTCTTTGAATCCATTAGAAATTAGTACATCTTTGAGTTTGTTCAATTCAGTTTTTAAGTGCTCATGGTCAGCTAAGCGTTTGGTTCTGGTGATGAGAGTTTTGGCCACTGAGGTGATTTGTGCGGGGTGGTGGTGTGAGTGTGCATTTAGATAACGGTTGGTATGGGTTTTCTTTTGGTAGATAGTATGTCCTAGGCTGCCATTGGGTTTTTTATAGACCAGTACATCTAGAAAGGGAAGTTGATCATTGATTTCTGTTTCCATAGTAAACTGTATTTTGGGGTGTAGGCTGTTGAGATGAGTGAGGAAATTGTCTAGTTTTTCTTTACCATGTGGCCAAATTACAAAGGTATCATCAACATATCTCAGCCAAAGTTTGGGTTTGTATTTGGCTTGCTCTAAAGCATTATTTTCGAAATATTCCATATAGAGGTTGGCTATGACAGGTGATAGAGGTGATCCCATGGGGGCTCCCTCTATTTGTTTATATCTTTGTTCATTATAGATGAGGTATGTATTGGTCAGGCAGTGGTTGGTAAGGTCTAGGATATATTTGGGGGGTTTGTGTTTGTCTTGGATAGCTGTCAAGGCTTCTTTAATAGGTATTTGTGTGAACAGGGACACGACATCGAAACTTACAAGTAGGTCATCGGGTTGTAGGTTTTGTTTTTTAATTATTTGTATAAAGTGGGATGAATTTTGAACATATGAGGTAATAGTTTCTGTATATGGTTGAAGGTATTTGGCTAAAAATTTGGCAAGGTTTTGTAGAGGGGAGCCTATAGAACTGACTATTGGCCTGAGAGGTATTCCTTCTTTGTGTATTTTTGGAAGGCCATAGAGTTTTGGACATATGGAAGATTTTTCTCTGGGGATGATTTTTTGCTGGATTTCTTCGCTGATGGGAGAGGCCTTGATTTTAGATTTGGTGGTTTTTTCTAGGTAGGTGGTAGGATCTGTGCTTAGGAGTTTGTAGGCCGGGTTTTGTAGTAGATTTTTCATTTTTTCTTTGTATTCTGCTGTGTTCATTACTATAGTGGAGTTTCCTTTATCAGCTGGGAGGATTATTATATCCTGGTTTTTCTTTAGATTGATAAGTGCCTCTCTTTCTTCTTGCTGTATGTTGCTTTTTGGAGGTTTACTAGAGCAGAGAATATTAGTGACTTGGAGTCTGATTTTGTTAGCAGTATCTGGGTTGATTTTATGTAAAGTTGTTTCAATTCCACATATGATATTTTCAGTTGGTATTCGTCTTGGAGTTATTGCAAAATTAAATCCTTTTGAAAGAATATTGGTTTCTGTAGTGGTGAGTATCTTGTCTGATATGTTATGTACTGTTTTGGTCATAAGTTGTTGTGGAGGGCTGGGTTTTTGCTGTACCTCTAGTATTTGGAGTTTCTTATTATGTGTGTCTGTTTTGTATTGGGTTTCTGTTTCTGCCCTCCAGATTGATATTTGTTTGAATTTATCCCAGAGTAAAGGGTGTATTTGGTTACTGATTTTAAGGTGAAGAGAGAGTAGGCTTTTGTTGATTTCATCAAGTATGAATCTTTTTTTGTGGAGTTCATTTCTGATTAGGGCTAATTCAGTTCTTTTTAGGATCCTCTCTATGGTTGGGGTTTTTGGGTGGAATTTTAGTTGGAAGTATTTGGGAATTATTTTTTTGTCCCTGCAGTTGCGTAGGAATGTGAGATCACATAAGATGGAGGCTTTTCTGACTTTAAGTTTTTCATAGGTCCTAGTCAGTAGGAAAGTGTCCTCCCCGTAGAGGCAAGATATTTGTTTTCGTAAATTTTCACGGGTATATGTATGTAGATTGTTCTGAGTTCGGGTTTTGCCCTGTGTAATGTTTTGCATGTCTATGCGACGTTTCGGCGAAATCACATTCACCATCATCAGGCTGGAGTTCCAATCTTTGTGTTTTTGCAAATGAATATTAGCAACTGACATTTCTTCTTAGCATGTAGTGTGGGGGTGGAGATTTGCTTTGAATGTAGCAAATAGATTGGGTGACTATGCTTCCGTGATCTGATTGGTTGGTGTAATCATGGTTATAGAAGGAATGGCATGAAGATTATGAAGTGTTTTGTTTAAGTCTGATTTCCAAATATAAAATTCTAAAATCATAATAATTAAAGGATTGACATATTGATTATAATGAAGTGTTTATTTTGTTTAAGGCTGGTTTCCAAATCTCTGGCAGGCGCGAGGTATCATCCCTTTTATTTAAACAAAAGGATCTCTTTTCAATTTCGATAGCTTCTAGAGAGATTCTTTTATATAAATTCTCTGTTTTGTGGAGTAATTTAGTTTTTTCAAAGTCAATTTCGTGCCCTGTTCTTTTAATGTGCTGGACAAGGGAGGAGGTCTTCTCCTGTTTCTTGACTGCATTCATATGTTCTGCCATGCGCTGGCTCACTCTTCGGTTAGTTTGTCCAATGTATGTGGCTGCACATGTTTTGCAAGGGATTTCATAGATTCCTTGGTATTCTAATTGGATTTTATCTTTGGGGCTCCTTAGGATATTAGATATTTTTTGGTTAGTGCAAAATGAGGTTTTGATGTTATGTTTTTGTAGAATTTTACTAATTTTATCCGTGGTGCCTTTGATGTAAGGAAGGATGGTGGTGCCATTGTCCTGTTCTTGATCTTGTTTTTTGGGGGGTGTCTCTTTATTGATTAGGTTTGTTATTGTTTTCTCTTTGAATCCATTAGAAATTAGTACATCTTTGAGTTTGTTCAATTCAGTTTTTAAGTGCTCATGGTCAGCTAAGCGTTTGGTTCTGGTGATGAGAGTTTTGGCCACTGAGGTGATTTGTGCGGGGTGGTGGTGTGAGTGTGCATTTAGATAACGGTTGGTATGGGTTTTCTTTTGGTAGATAGTATGTCCTAGGCTGCCATTGGGTTTTTTTATAGACCAGTACATCTAGAAAGGGAAGTGTGTATATATATGTGTGTGTGTGTGTGTGTGTGTGTGTGTGTGTGTTTTTTTTTAATGTCGGAAAAAACATTTGACACTTACAGAATATAGTTGTCGGCTATAAATAAAAAATTAACTGCCTTGTAATGGTCCTGGGTTGGACGTAGAGGCAAAAAGGAGCTGTGACGTTCCTTCAATATACCAGGGTGATCCGACATTAAAAAAAAAAACATATAGCCCCTCCCTGGTACACAGCTGGAAGGGATCTAATCTGATAGCTCAAATTGCTAATTCTCTGCCTTACAAGGCAGAGTCCACCGGATCAAATCTCAGTAAGGAAGGGTGTGGCTAGCTGATGAGGCCAGAACAAAGCCGAAATGGGACCATCCTAGTCTCCCTTAATTTTAAAATTCCAGCTAAAAAAACATTTGACACACACACACACACACACACACACACACACACACATATATATACACACCCACTAAAACTCTCATTGTGTATTGGACAAAAATAAATAAATAAATAAATAAATAAATAAATGGATGGATGAATGAATGAATGAATAAATAAATAAATAAATAAATAAATAAATAAATAAATAAATAAATAAATGACCACAGGAGGGTTCTGGATTCTACTACTGCTGGTTTTCCCAGGGACATGTTGCGCTGGCACAAGAGCATTGTGCATTGCGTGTATACATGAGCCGTACTAAAAACAAGATGGTGGTGCCTATGGCACCATGAAGAGAAATGATTTAGAGCTGTGGCAGGGCTGGATCACTGCTGATTCCAGCGACCCAGGCTGTCAAGTTACTAACAGTTCTATAGAATTGATCTAAACCGGTATGAATGTACCTCTGCTGGTAATGATTTTTTTATGGCGTGTTACCTCAACCCTAGTCTATATGTCAAGTACTTTAAAGTTTTGCTGTTTTAGAATTATTTCCCCCCTTTTTTCCTAACACATTTTTTTCTGTAGACACACTTTTGGTTAGACCTATTCTAGAATACAGCTCACCTCCATTGCATATCAGACATGAATACAATTGAGAGTCCAGAAAGATTTCACAAAGAAAAGTTCCCCACTCCTCCGCTCGCAACAAAATACCTTATTCCACTAGCCCTGAAATACTGCAATTAGACAATTTACAACTACGTCGCCTCTGATCTGATGTTACTGTAGTTCATAAAATCATACACCAAAATGTCCTTCCTGTTAATGACTACTTTTCTTTCAACCGCAAGAATACATGAGTACGCAATAAATTCAAACTAAATGTAAACCGCTCTAAACTTGACTGCAGAAAATAACGACTTCAGCAATGTCTGAAAGGCATTATCTGACTCTGTAGTTTCTTCCTCAAACCCCAAAAACTTTAACCTTAGATTGTCTACAGTTGACCTCTCCCCAATTCTATGCCATTCTATACCATTGTTCCTACCGTCCCTGTCCTTCTGTTCTATTTTCCTCTTTTATCATTACTTTTTACTTATGTTATGTTATGTTTATACAACCTGCTATCTATCTTGTTTGATAAATGCCGGGCTGGCGCAGCAGGTAGGGTGCTGTACCTCAGGCCACCGAAGCTGACTGTAGATCTGTAGGTCAGCAGTTCATATCTCATCACCGGCTCAAGGTTGACTCAGCCTTCCATCCTTCCAAGGAGGGTAAACTGAGGACCCGGGTTGTGGGGGCAATAGGCTGGCTCTGTGAAAAAGTGCTATTGCTAACATGTTGTAAGCTGCCCTGAGTCTAAGGAGAAGGGCGGCATAAAAATTAAATAAGTAAGTAAGTAAGTAAGTAAGTAAGTAAGGAAGGAAGGAAGGAAGGAAGGAAGGAAGGAAGGAAAGAAAGAAAGAAAGAAAGAAAGAATTTAAGAAAGAAAATAATATTGGTACTTTGATTGACACTGGAATGGTCATGGAGAATACAGTAGTCCCTCGCTATACCGCGCTTCACCTACTGCGGCTTCACTTTATCGCGGGTTTCTGAGGAAGTTGATCGGCAGATTTAAACAGCCCTCCAAACTCGATCGGCAGGTTTTTTAAAAAAAAAATATATCTAAAATTGTAAATACTGTATTTAAATACTGTATCTAAAATAAATACTGTGTGGGAAGGGTTTATAAACACTTAAAACAATGAAAACTTACCAAACAATTACAATATAAATACTTAAATAAGTACTATCAGTCGATAAATTCCCCATCGCGGATTTCACCTATCGCGGCCAGGTCTGGAACGTAACACCAGTGATAGGTGAGGGACTACTGTAATCCAGATCATGTATTAATTTGTGCCTTTTATAAATAATCAATGAATTAATGACAATAATCCTTTAAGACTCTAGGGAGAATCCTTATTATTGGTGGTGGGATGCTGCCAGTTCAGACCAGTTCGTCTGGTAGTTACGAGCACTATCTAGCCCCACCCCGCAGCCCAGCTGATTTGCATGCCTCTCCCATTCTACTAGCTGTGGCTGACGTAGCAGGTGTGCAGGATGCCGCCCCTATCAGAAAAGCCTTATTTTACATGTTGCATGCAAGTGAGGAAGCGTGTGCGTGCGCATGGTCATATTTTCTGTGAACCGGATGTTAAAGTATGTGCAGGCCACCTCTGCTTATTATATTCCTACATAGACACAAACACATCCAACCCCAACTAAGAGTCAGGGGCCAAGATCAACAAAGGAGGAAAATCCCAGCTTAAGGATTTAGAACACAAAGTGTACTTTATTAATCTTTATGTCCTGTTAACCAAGGCACTCAGAAGCTGGAACAGGAAAAGTTGACAGAGCACCTGACATAAATCACTTTGCAAAACCAACTACAGGTAAAACTCGAAAAATTAGAATATTGTGCAAAAGTTCATTTATTTCAGTAATGTAACTTAAAAGGTGAAACATAATATATGAGAGAGACTCATTACATGCAAGGCAGGATAGTTCAAGCCATGATTTGTCATAAAGTACGGATGCTGCAAAGTCCCTGCGGGGAACAGGGTCTTCAGAGGGACTCAGGGCAACCCAGACGTGTGGGGTCACTCACGAAACCGAATCCTAGAAAGAAAACCTGGACACATTTCTCTCAGGGTGAAATGACACAGTTTAGAGCTGTGCACGCCCTTTTATTGGGGGAATATGCAAATTGGGTAAGGTTATACGTATATGTCAAGTGGTACACAAACATCCAATAACATGACTCTAAGATATGACACAACTTCTGAGCCTTTCCTATCTACATATGGCACGTAACTAGCTTCTACTGAACAAATGTCTCTTATGGCCAATTTCCTGGGACCTTTGTTGTGAATATGGTTCTCTTCCTGTTTACCACAAAGCAAGGTCTGTTATTGCTGCTTTCGTCCGGTGTGCCCCAGGAAATGTAAACATGCATCCTTTTACCACAGTTCTCATCCTGCTGGCACATTCTTGTTATTCGAGGAGAGCTGCCCTGAACTGCTTTATGGCCAGTCACTTCCAAGCAGATCTCACCAGAAATGCAGACTCACTTTGTGACCTACGTGCAATCCTGTTCCTGGCCAATGGAATAAAAGTGTATAAGACAGTTATGTTAGAAGTCCAGATATTGAATCCTATCCTAACATGATATGGCAGCCACAATAAAGATGATGATTGTGGGATACAGCTCTGGAAAACCCCAAATCCACAATCTCAGAAAATTAGAATATTACATGCAATGAACAAAACAAGGATTGTACACAAAACAATATCGGACCTCTGAAAAGTATAAGCATGCATATGTACTCAGTACTTGGTTTGGGCCCCTTTTGCAGCAATTACTGCGGCATGGCATGGAAGCTATCAGCCTGTGGCACTGATGAGGTCTTTATGGAAGACCGCCCCGAGTCTTCGGAGAGGGGCGGCATACAAATCTAAATAATAATTTTAAAAAAAAAAAAGACCAGGATGCTTCAGTAGTAGCCTTTAGCTCTTCTGCATTGTTCGGTCTCTAATCTTCACTATAATCTTTTTCTATGTGCTGCCTCTATGTTGGTTGAGGCAGGCAGCATTCCCTTGAGTACCATTTGTTGGGGGTCAAGGGAAAGGGAGGGTTTTGCCTTCATTTTCTGCTCAAGATCCCCATGTACAATTGGTGGGCCACTGTGTGACACAGAATGCTGGAGTCAATGGGCTTTGGTCTGATTCAGCATGGCTCTTCTTATGTTCTTATGTTCTTGGCAATGCCCCATAGATTCACTATGGAGTTCAGGTCAGGCAAGTTTGCAATCAAGCTCAGTAACCCCATGGTCATTGAACCAGGTTTTGGTGCTTTTGGCATTGTGGGTAGGTGCCAGGTCTTGCTAGAAAATGAAGTCAGCATCTCCATAAAGCTCGTCTGTGGAACGAAGCACGAAGTGCTCCAAAATCTCTGATAGATGGCTGTGTTGATCCTGGACTTAATGAAGCACAGTGGACCAACACCAGCAGATGACATGGCTCTACAAATCAAGACAGATTGTGGAAACTTTTGCCTCTCATTTGGAAACCAACGACCCAAGGTATGGAGGAAGAATGGAGAAGAACGTACTGCAAGATGCTTGAAGTCCAGTGTGAAATTTCCACAGTCTGTGGGCGTGCGCATATGCACAGCTAAAAAATCCAGGAAGGAAAAAGCTGAAAGTAAGATGGCAACCTCATGCACAGTGCCAGGAATGTGTCTTCTGTGCATGCTCAAAAGAAGAAAAACTAATTTTAAAAAATCCAAAAAAAATCCAGAAAAGATGGTGGTGCCATGGACCAGCACTGACTGAACTAGTTCAGTGATATCATTATAACATCACCAGCGGGTCACTACGGGTTTGGGCAAACCCGTCCAAACCAGGAGGAACCCACCTCTGCAGAGGACAAACTCTCTTCAGACATGAGTGATGGGTATAAAAGGAATAAGAGCCTTTTTCTTCAGTCCTTTTGAAATGGAATACGGAAAGGGACATAATATATTTCTTCGTTTAATCTTAAGACAGTCTTCCTTGACCCTAAATCTTTCAGACATATTGACTACAACTCCCAGAGTTTCCAGTATGATCAAAGGTTGGAGTTTATGAAAATTGCAGCCATAAAAAATCTAACGAGTGCTAGTTGAGGACTGCTTTATGTTTAAGACATGTTTATGATTTTAAAAATGAAATGAAAGGATCCTTGGTTTGACTTTTATACCATTTACAGCACAAAATATGAGTGACCTTCAGTAAATATTATGTACCCTTGTAGCCAGCAAAAGGCTACCAACATTTTTACTACCACACCGTGGGCGTTGCTTATGCAGGACGCCCTGCATTTTCTTTCAACATCTTTCAGTGCAAATTGGGTGCTCTGGGGTGGAGCTCCATTCCCCCCTCTTCGGGCAGCAGCCCACCCCTGCTTGTAGCTAAACATTTGGAATAATATTTGAAAACTAAACTGTAGGATCTGGGATCACAAGTTTCCATAAACAGCATTAAAATGGGTGAAAATTACTGATCTGCCCGGAATTGCAAAAGACCCTACATCTACACAATTTCCACAACCTATGAGACAGAGAGAGAGAGGTAGGGAGGGAGGGAGGGAGAGAGAGAGAGTGGGAGAGAGAGGGAGGAAGAGGGAGAGGGAGGGGCGAAAGAGAGAGAGAGAAGGAAGGAGGGGGGGAGAGAGGGAGGGAGGGTGAGGGATGGGGAGGGAGGGAGGGAGAGGGAGGGAGAGGGGGAGAGAGTGAGAGAAAGAGAGAGAGGGAGAGGGAGGGAAGGAGAGAGGGAAGAAAAAAAGAAAAAGACACCCTATTTTGTAGCCAGTTATTGTGAGCATATTTCATTCATGCTTGCTTGGATTGAGCTACTAAGGGAGAAACTGAAAAGCCATCAAGCTGGTATTCCACTTCCAGGACCTGAAGCTCAAAATGCAGGAGGGAGGAGAGGTTAAGGAAATAATTCCCTCCAATGAAAACCTCAAGCATCATCCCTCTCCCGAAACTTGTTTGGCAGTAGTTTCAATTATCCCCAAAACAAGAGAGATATAAATCAGTTCAACTCATCAGAATTGAAAAGATTTGGAAGGCATTTCAAATCAGGGGCAGATTGCTCTTGCCGGCTGCTACCAGTGCACTGTGTGCGCAGCTTGGGTCACCTCGCAACCATGTGCACACTATGTGAACATGTGTGTGTGCATCCCCAGTGTGATTTTGATTCTGCGCATGAAGCAAAAACACACTGAAATCGCATGAGGGGACACACATGTGCAAGATTTGCATGATTTTGCTTCGTGCGGAGGCACAGAAGCACACTTAAATCTCATGAGAATATGCACACATGCGAGATTTTGGTGATCTTTTTTTGCTTCTGCTATGCACGGAAGTAAATAATCACTGAAATCTCACACCCGTGCACATTCCCTCACAAGGTTTTGTTTCTACACAAAGCAAAAAATACAAAAAAATTAAAGAAAAAAGATGGTGCTGCCTAAAGGACTGGCACCAGAGCAGTTGTGTGCAAATTCTCCTACTGCACCGGTAGCAACACATCCCTGCACAGAATCCTTAGGTAGAAGGGCCCATAGTTCTTGCTGAAATCATAGCTTTGTAATTCATTTATTTACAAACTGTTTCTGTCCATAAGGAATTCTAATATCAGGAAAATTCTAACATCAGAAAAATTCAATTTTTACCCTTCAATTTTCTTTGTAACTAAAATATGATGCTTCTACCTAATATTTATTCTTCAACATGCCAACACTTTTCCTAGAGAGTCAGATTCTGTCAAATGAGGTCCCACCTTAGAGTTTCCCTTACAACTCTGACTGTGGCCTAATATGGATGATTTTATACAAAGCACTATTTCAAAACAATTTTGCCTTGTTTATGATTCAGTAGGATGACTATTTTATGCTTCAGTGTACTTCATGAACTGAAACAATTGAGTTAATTTGATAAATAATGATTAAAAACATGAGTTACCATATTCATTCATTCATTCATTTATACTTCTATGCTGCATTTATTTATTTATTTATTTATTCATTCATTCATTCATTCATTCATTCATTCATTCATTTTTTACGCCCCTCTTCTCCTTAGACTCAGGGCGGCTTACAACATGTTAGCAATAGCACTTTTTAAACAGAGCTAGGCTATTGCCCCCACAATCCGGGTCCTCATTTTACCCACCTCGGAAGGATGGAAGGCTGAGTCAACCTTGAGCCGGTGATGAGATTTGAACCGTTGACCTTCAGATCTACAAGTCAGCTTCAGTGGCCTGCAGTACAGCACTCTACCTGCTGCACCACCCCAGCTCATTTGCATCCCAAAAGACTCAGGGTGGCTTACAACAATATAAAATACAAAAACAATAAGAAGTCAAATGTACAATCTAAACTAATTAAAAACCATAGTTACACTATCCAGTCAACATACATGCATACCATTCATACAATTTGGCCATGATAGTTGTTAATTTACGGCCCCCAGGCCTGCCCTCAAAGCCAAGTCTTCATGGCCTTACGGAAAGCCAGTACGGTGGAAGAAGTATGGACATTGGGTGGGGAGGGAGTTGATTCGATAGAGCCGGGGTGGCAACAAAGAAGACCCTCACCCACAGCCCCGCCAACCTGCATTGCTTAGTCAACGGGACCCAGAGGAGGCCAACTCTTATTGGTCTCCGGGAGGTATGCGGCAAGAGATGGTCCCATAAATAGTCTGGTCCTGAGCCATGTAAGGCTTTATAGGTAATAACCAACACCTTGAATTGCACCCGGAGACTAATAGGAAGCCAGTGCAGTTCGTGGAGCGTAGGTGTTATATAGGTGTACCGAAGTACACCCCTCACAGCTTGCGCAGCTGCATTCTGGACAATTTTGTGTCTCCGAACACTCTTCAAGGGTAGCCCCATGTAGAGCACGTTGCAATAATCAAGGTGGGAAGTGATGAAGGCCTGAGCAACTGTGTGTAGAGCCTCCTGGTCCAGATAGGGCCACAACTGGTAAACCAGATGAACCTGGGCAAAGGTCCCCCTGGCCACAGCCGAGAGATGGTGATCAAGGCTAAGCTGTGGCTCCAGGAGGACACCCAAGTTGCGGAGGTGGTCCTATAAATAGTCTGGCCCTGACCATGCACCATCTGAGGGGGACAATGTTTCTCCCCTGAGAACAATAGAAACATAGAAGACTGACGGCAGAAAAAGACCTCATGGTCCATCTAGTCTGCCCTTATACTATTTCCTGTATTTTATCTTACACTGTATATATGTTTATCCCAGGCAAGTTTAAATTCAGTTACTGAATTTAATGGATGGACAGATTGAATAGTCCTTAGGAGGAAATGCCCACAGCCCCTTGGTCTTGTCTGGGTTGAGCTTGAGCCTGTTGGCCCCCATCCAGACCCTAACAGCTTCCAGGCACTGGCACATCACATATTGGGACAACATAATTCATATCATTCACATAAAGCAATATTAGTGACTGGGTTGAATCTAATATGGTTGTTTCCATAACAAAGGACAGTGTCCAGTGATTCCAGACCTGCACTTGTTTTAAAACCTGCACTTGTTTTAAAAGCTGCTGCAAGCAATAATATCCAGAACCTTCTCTTTCTTGAGTTGGGCATCCACTATTACCTTCCAGGCTTTGCTGGAGGATGGAAACTTTCCTTTCTTTGCTCATAAAGGAATTAGTACCCCTGATGGTTAATACAGTGATACCTCATCTTACAAACGCCTCGTCATACAAACTTTTCGAGATACAAACCCAGGGTTTAAGATTTTTTTGCCTCTTCTTACAAACTATTTTCATCTTACAAATCCACCGACGCTGCTGGGATGCCCCGCCTCTGGACTTCCGTGGCCAGCGGGCGCTTTGCTGGCAACGGAAGTCCGGAGGTGGGGTTTCCCAGCGAGGGGAGCCTCTGTGAAATCGCAGCATCGCAAAAACACAGAGGTCCGGAGGTGGGGTTTCGAGGACTTCGGTGTTTTTGCGATGCTGCGATTTCACTGATGCTCCCTTCGCTGGGAAACCCCACCACTGGATTTCCGTTTCCAGTGAAATGCTCGTTTTTGCGATGCTGGGATTCCCCTGCAGCATCGCAAAAACACAGAAGTCCGGAAGTGGGGTTTCCCATGGAGGGGAGCCTCAGGGAAATCGCAGCAGCACAAAAATGGGCGATTTCAGCTGGCAAAAGGGGTGAATTTTGGGCTTGCACGCATTAATCGCTTTTCCATTGATTCCTATGGGAAACTGTTTCGTCTTACAAACTTTTCACCTTAAGAACCTCGTCCTGGAACCAATTAAGTTTGTAAGACAAGGTATCACTGTATCTGAGTATCAGTGATTGCTCTTAGGGCAACTGGTAGCCAAAATACAGGGGAAAGCCACAAGAGGAAACTGATCTGGACCAAACAGAAATTATCCTCTGTTTTCTTCTTACAGTGATAGGCACTGTTATGACTTGGCATCAGAAACTCTTTTCTTTATTGATTCAGTTAATCCTCACTGGTTTTCTGGATATTGGCACCTGATTGTCTGTTTTACTTTCATGTCAACAGACCTGCCAGACAACATTGCTCTTGGACAATTGTTCTTCCCAGTTTGCCCTTGGGCATAGCTCTCTCTAAGAGCAATGGGCCTCATTAGCCCAGAAGGCCCCATCTGAACCTCAGCAACCTCTGAGCTGCCTTGCTTCAAGGTCATGATTTAATGAGAGCTTTGTTCATCCAAGAAGCCTCTCAAACTTCCAGGCTAATTGGTGAAAGAAAAGCTTTGATATCTAGTTGCATTGTAGAATTGGCCCCACAGCCTAAGACTAGATGACCATGCTCTGACATATATAGCTATACTGACCCCTAGGGGCTTAACTGATCAGTAGATCTCTTTGGGATCCTGAATGTATATATAGCCTGTGACTGGCTAAAACCACACAAAATATGTCCTTTCTCATTTCTGAGAGACTTTCTTTGTGGGAAAGACCAAAGGGTTTCTTAAATATCTGCAGGATAGTTTCCTTCCCAAAGGAAAGAGTTATTATATCTATGAAGTGATAAAGCTATTCCAGTAGTTCTGTAATATGTCATCGAATTTCACTGAATTTCTGAAGTTATAGAATTCACATGAAAATGAAAAGAAACAGCTTTATAGAGATTGATCCATCTGGTTTAATATCATACAACTTTGAGAAGCTCCTTAAGGTTTTTCCCACCTATTTCTTTGTTCAGCAGTGCAACCGATTGAACGAGGATAGTTTCCATGAAAAGCCTGTTCTTTTGTCAACCTAAAACCTTTAATCTCTTTGTCTGCCTTAGTTTGTGTCCCAAATGCAATGTCTCTTCCTAGAATCATATGCTTATTTGAGTGGGGAAGTTGCTCCTTTCTGTAATGGGTCTTCAAAATTGCCCCTCCAAAGGTTCCATATTTAAAAGAAAACATTTAATTTATTACATGGCCATGTGCACTTGACAAAGGGATAAAAAACAAATATTTGGTAGTATTGCCCCCTTATAAGCAGGCCTTTTGCAACTTATTTATATTTATTTTTAAATGTTTGTATTTATTTGTTTTGTCAAGTGGTGGTATACAAAGATATAATAATATTTATATACATGATACTCATAAGAGGGAAACATTAGGACAGGGGGCAGAAGGCACTCTAGTGCACTTATGCACGCCCCTTACTGACCTCTTAGGAATTGGGAGATGTCAACAGTGGATAGTCTAAGGATAATGTTTTGGGGGTTAGGTGATGATACTACAGAATCTGGTAGTGAGTTCCATGCATCAACTACTCAGTTACTAAAGTCATATTTCCTGCAGTCGAGTTTGGTGCAGTTTAGTTTAAGTTTGTATCTGTTGTGTGCTCATGTGTGTTGTGGTGGAAGCTGAAGTAGTCGTTGACAGGAAGGACGTTGTAGCAGATGATTTTATGGACTATGCTTAGGTTCATGTTTAAGGCGACATAGTTCTAAGCTTTCTAAACCTAGGATTGTAAGTCTAGTTGCATAGGGTATTATGTTGCGAGTGAAGGAGAGGAGTGAACTCGTCTCCTATGGATGTAGTCCATGTTCAATAACCAGTTGTTTAGAGATTGCTCCTACTTAAAACAGAGCTAAACAAGTGGTAGTTATCACCAGCCCTTGTACTAACAATAGTTGTGCTGTCCAAATAATCATCCTTTGAGACCTTCACTGCTGACTTCCAACAAGTAAAGTCAATGGTAAAATCAGAAGAGATCACAAATGGCCAGCATGTGATGTTATGGTTAATGATGGAATTATAGTTGTTTAACTGTGGGAACTCGATGTGCTGGAACTGCTGTCACCAAATGGCCCGTTCATGCGTTATGAGTATATCACTTAGTGATGGAAATTCCAAACTGAATTACGTACTATTATTAAGCTAGGACTTACCTGTATGTGTAATGTAGTGCAGAAAATAAAATAGAATACATTCAAATGGGGGAGTGGGAGATCTTGATTAATTTTCAATTAGAAATGATTAGTGTTGGGCAAAGCCAATGAAGTTCAGGTTAGGTGAACTCACCCGAACTTTGCCGTGAAGTTTGGTTGAGTTCGCCAAACCCAAACTCGAACTTTTGCTTGCAGCAAGCTGCTGCCACGTCCTTTTCTGTAAAAATAAACATCTCCTTTTGCTTCCTTTTATTTTTACAGAAAAGGATGTCACAGTGGTGCTGCAAGCAAAAGGAGGTGGGAAATCCCACAAAGGGATTCCATGGATTCCCCGTTTCGGCCGGCTAGGAAGGAGTCCCTGTGATGTCAAAGCCCCGCCCACGGAATCCCTTCGTGGGATTTCTCACCTCTGTTTGCTTGCAGCGCCACAAGCAAAAGCAGGTGGGAAATCCCACAATGGGATTCCCCACTATCCTCTTGGGTGGTGGCGTTTCGCGGTGTTCGGACAAACCCACACCTGAACCCGAACTTTACCCAAACTTTTTTAAAAGTTTGGGTTCGGGTTCGGCATGCCAAACACTGCAAAGTTCGGCACGAACCCGAATTTTGCATGTTCGGTTTGCCCAACACCAGAAATGATCAAACAATCCTCTTGCTTTTACTATCTACTATCAATTATAACCCATTAATAGTAGACTGTTCCAATGGCTACTTTATTCCACATTGGAACAAATAATCCCAGAGCGAGCAGATATATTCAACACTTAAAATGTTAACCACATGGATTTTTTCCTGCTCCCTTTATCAAGCAAAGTCCTGGCTGAAATCCATCTTAGTATGCTGGGGTTAAAATATTGACAGCTCTGGAAAAAGGACTTTTCAAAGAAGAAAATGTATAGGCGGTGAGAGAAAAAGAAGAAAGGAACTCATAGCTGTGAAGATTTAATAATACACAGTGGGAAAAAATAGCACTAAGCTTCATTTCCTTTGGATCATAGGTGGGTTCCTACTGGGTCTAACCAGTGTCAGGTTCCAATTAGCATCCAAAGCTAAATCAGAATTCGAAGCAACGGATCCCTCAAAGTTCCAATTTATTAATAGAGCCATGCTGGTACATTTGGGTGTAACCTGAATCTCCCTTAAAAAACAACCCAGCTATCCCAAAGCTTTGGATTGCTATTTGGGGTTCTGAATCCCAACACTGACCCAGGCATGGCCGATGTGAAAACTGAGGAAAAGTGGGTCAGATCGGGTGATGGAGGCGCTTGGTTGAGACGCATGTATCTGGCGCCCAACAATCAGGACCCAGCAGAAAGACTATCCCAGAGAGAGAGAGAGGCTTGGTGCTTGTATTCCCTAACTAAGTCAACCCTTCCCCGGGTCGTATGGACAGCATTGCCTGGGAGCATGCGGACAGTTCCAGCTGTGCACAGGGAAACCTACAGCATTGGTATGCAATTCCAATCAATAAATTCAGTGGTGGCCAGCAGGGCTCAGGCCGCAAGCTACAGTCGGTTTGATTTGCAGTGCAATCACCCCCCTGCCAAATCCCGGATTGTGCAAATGGAATATTCTGGGATCCCATGTGCACAGCAGGGGTGGGTTCCTCCCAGTTTGCACCAGTTTGCCAAAACTGGTAGCGACCCGCTGGTGACATCACAATGATGTCAACAATCTGATTTGGTGGGTGCCAGTCCGTGGGCACGCCATTTTTTTTATTTAAAAAAAGAATTTATTTATTTATTTATTTTTTCTTTCTTCTGAGCATGCACAGAAGCCAAAGTTCTGGTACTGCGCAAGTGGTGGCAAAAGTGAGATGCCAATTTTGTAGAGAGAGTTTCCCAGGAAACAGAGTTTGCCATTTCTGGATCCGTCAGAGTTTCGGCAAGGTCAAAAATTTGTGAGCTGCAGTAATTAAGGAATAGCACCCGTTTGCGGCCACTGTCAGTGTCTTTCATGCCAGCCACTTCTAAAAAAAAGTCAAACTTAGCCATATAGGCTTTCCAAGTCGTTTTCTCTGGATCGAAAAACTCGGGTGGCTGGATGGCAGAAGAAGCAGTCATGGTTTATAATTGGGGGTCCCTGAACTCTTGTCACCAGTAAAATGACTCTCGAGAATGATGTTTTTAAAAGGATTTTATTCCTGACAGGAAAGCTATTGAAGACAGATACCGTTTAAACAATTTATACGCACAAGAGAGTGAATACAGTGTCTCTCGGTATTTATACTCTTTCAGCCCAGCAACAGGCAACTTGACAAGGATACAATTTCAGCACCAAAATCCAATACCCAATCGGAACACACTATGCAAATTTCAACTTGTTCAATCTACCCGGTAACTCTGCTCATACTTAACAGTTACCATCTTGCTTTTGGATTTTTTTAAAAAATGGATTTTTTGGCACTGCACATGCACAGGTGTGCAAAGCACTTGTATATCCATGGGGCACACCCAGCAGTGTGGGTGGAAGCGAACTGGCAGTGAGGTAAATTAGAACCCACTGCTGGTGCATAGCTATGCGACATGGGAGGAAGCAAACTGGTGGCAAGGTAAGTTAGAATCACCCCTGCTTTGGACTGCACCTGAACATAATGAAGTTCACCACCTTTCATCTAAGTCTCTTTACAGACACAGTAAACACTGAAGTCAAGATGTTTAAAAGCTGCATACCGCATTTAACTAAAAATTGCAGCCATCCCTATTGCTGCATTTATGGCTACAATAGAATTACCAGACAATCAGGAAATCCTTAGCTGGAGAATGGGAAATCCTATTGTTCTGAATTAATTTATAGGGAGCTCCATTGTGGGAAATTAGTCTCGACTGGGAATTTCAAAAAAGCTCACATGCTAAGTTGAAATGGATATTGCATTTTGGGGAAGGGTGTATTGTTGCTGTTTGATATAATTTTTGTTCTGCAGAGATTTCCCCTCCTTCCTTACACTTCTATCTACATTTCTAACAATATAATTTTCTGTCCTTTCAGAAAGATGCTTATTTACATTTTAGCATCACAAATTGTTGTTCTACAGCAATTATTGCTGGCATAAGCAGACAAACCCCCTCCAAACAATAGTGACTGCTCATAATCTATCACTATGCTTGAAGTCCATGAACATGTACATGCAATAATGAAATGAGTATCAATGTCAGAGTTACAAATAACACCCCTAAAAGAAAACTCCGAGGCTTGGATTCTCTCAAAGTTACATTTTATTAGAGATGTCATATTGGCACATCTGGGGAAAACTGAATTTGAAAGCTTCGAGGGTTCCCCCACCCAAAGGAAAGTTCAAGTCCCTGCCCAACACCCACAACTCCATCACATAGTCCAGTTAAATTACAGCAGTGGTGTAATCCAATTTTTTTTACTACCATTTTTCTGGATATGACTTGGTGGGTGTTGTGGTTAGCTCTGGCCCAGCTTCTGCCCCAAGGACTGTGGATGTGGGGGAGACATCCACATGCTGCAGGCCTGTTTTACTCCCAGTGTAATCTACTGATGAAGGCTCCTCTGACCAAGAAGACATGAGTGACAGGGAGGAGGAGAGTGTGGCAGACAGCTCAGAAGGAGATCAATTATCTAGCTCCTCCTTGGATTCGGAACAAGAGTTAATGATACAGCCACGCATGTGGAGAGCGATGCATAGGCAGCAACAACTGAGAGATTATTATCAAAGAAAATGAGGCCACCTCTGGTTGGGTGGGGCTGTGGTAATTAGTGAGGCTGCTATAAATAGCAGCCTGTGGGTTTGGCCATTGTGGAGGATTATCTGATCATTGTGTTTGTGCCTGTCTTGCTGACTTCGACCTTAGTGTACTGATTTTTCCCTGCTTTGAAACTAAACCAGAGCAAAGTGTGTTTCACTTTGTGAAAGAAGAAGGACTGTGAATTGCCTCACAGCTGCAAACTAAGTATCTCAGAACTGATAAGGGACTTGTACAAATTACCAGTTTGTTTGGAGACGAGTGCTCTTTGCTATACAAAAAGAGCGCTTAGTTTATTTGGATTTTCGGTATAAAGAACATTGTTTTAAATTTTCAAACGTGTGTGTGTCTGAACTTTGTATCAGTGAATTTTCGGGAGGATTCTAACAGAGACCTCGACAGAACAGTGGGCATGACAGGGGAAGGTTACTGCAAAATGTCCATTCCAACCCCACTTTGGAGCCAGCCAGAGGTGGTATTTGCTGGTTCTCTGAACTACTCAAAATTTCTTCTACCAGTTCTCCAGAACACGGCCAGAACCTGCTGGATTTCTCCCCTGCATTACAGTTCCAACTGGTGCAGGGCAAGATTGCCTTGATTTTCTATGAAAATAATATTATTATGACTATGAATCACCTATGCTCCATACAATCTCCCCCCTCCCAGTTTCTCACACTAGGAAATATGGCAGGCCTGGAGGCCCAAGTATAGAAATGGCTTCCATTTGGAATACTAGGCATCAAGATAATAAGTATTTATCAAATGTCTCTCACATGAAAGTAGTATTAGTAATTGTGGATTTAAGTACCTTATTTTTCAGCGTATAAGACATACTGTTTTCCTCTCTAAAAGAGGATGAAATTTTGGGTGTGTTTTATACTCTGAAAGCAGTTTTTCGAAGCTTTTTTCCCCAGCCCTAACGAGTTGCTAACAATCTTCCCAGCTCTTACCGTGTTGCAGGCTTTTTCATTGTTTCTCTCTCCAAATATTGTTTTTCCAGCCCTAAGTCTTTGCAGACTTTTTTCATTGCTACTTGCTCCGAATAAGTTTTTTTTCCAGCCCTAACGAGATGCTAATGATCTTCCCAGCTCTTATCGGTTTGCAGTCTTTTTTTTCTTTGTTACTCACTCCGAATAAGGATTTTTAAGCCCTAGAAAGGGGATAAAATAATGTACTGAAGCTGACCAGGTTAATGGCACTAGCCAGATGAATACCTGGTATGCAAATTCCCTCCCATTTTCCTCCCCTAAAACTAAGGTGTGTCTTATACTCCGAAAATTGCGGCGCCGGACTTACCCGGCAGCAGGCTTTGCTGGAGGGACCGGGAGACACCGGACCCTCATGGCGGCCGCCATTTTGAATCCCGAGCGATGTCTCGCGATGCGAGACGTCGCTCGGGAGTTCGGGCCTGACTGGCCCGGCTGCTGATTGGTCCGGGCGGGGCCTGCTTGCCCTATATAAGGGCGAGCAGGCCCGGGGCTCTCCCTTTTCGCCCGGACAGCATAACCACGAGCAGACATTTGTCGGTCTGCTCGCGGTGGCCATTTTGTGTGCGGCCTCGTGCGAGCCGCCATTTTGTGGCCTGTGTCAGCGTGGAAAGCCTTTGCTGAACAGCGGAGCCAGCATCGGCTGGGCTCCGCTTGGGTTTGGAGCCCCGTTGCCCCTGGATTGAGGGTTGTGGGGGTGCTGCCCTCCTGTGGCCTCGCGCGCCCGTGGGGGTGCCTGGGGGGGGGCGGGCGGCCTTGCTGCCACCTTTGAGGGGGGGGGTGGATTAGCCCTGGGAGTTGCATTTTCAAGGCCTGCTGCGTAGGGCAGGCCTTGCTTAGTGTGTGCAGGGTCCTTGGGAGTTGGTCACGCCCTCCCCTCTTATTTTATATACTGTGAATAACAGAACATCACTTCTTGTTCCATGGCCCCTAAAAAGCGGCAAGCTCAGGCCCTCCCGGCCCAACCTGTGGTGTGGCCTAGGAGAGCTGCTAGGCCTTCTGCACGGGCTCGGGCTGCGGCAGAGGGGCCCCCGGGGGTGGTCCCGGCGGCAGGGGAGGTGGGATTTATGCCCACAGTCCCTCAAAATGAGGCTTCTCCTTCTCTCTCCTGGGCCAGGGTCCTGGAGCGGCTCGATGAACTGGAGCGGTGGCGGTCGGGAGCAGGCCCGGAGGGGCTTCCCATGACTGCCTCCGCAGCATGGGGTGCTGACCCCGAAGAGGAGCCAGTCCAGGAGGGGCAGGTGGCCCACACCACGCAGCTGGCCCACTCCGGGCAGAGGGCCCAGACCGGGCAGACGGCCCAGACCGGGCAGATGGCCCAGTCGGGGCAGTGGTCATCATTCCAGGGCCCAGCCAGGATGGGCCCCCCCGTGGATGGCTTCCACCCCTTATGGGGCAGGTGAGGTTGCACCACACACTGGTTCTACACCGCTCCTCCCCGTGCAGGGTCCCGGGTTTATCCCGCCTGCATTGGGGAGTGGCACTAGCTTTCTGGGGGCCACTGCGGGTTCATGTGGGCAGGTTTGGTCCCCGCCGGCCCCGCCAGCAGTGGCGCCAGGGGTATCTTTCCCACCTGGGGCAGGGGTGGGGGGTTGGATCCCTCCTCAGCCGGCCATTATGCCACCGCCCCCTTTTGTGTACCCAACAGGGCTTGGAGTGCTGGGGACGGGGGCCACCACGGTGTGGGACCCGTTCGCAAGCATCAAGCCTGGGGCCATCCCTTGCGGGTTGCCCGCTACACCATTGGGCTATCATCTACATCCCTCGGTGAAGGAAGCAATCTGGCGGGGGGAGTATGTCGACCTTTTCTCCATTCTAAATAGGGAGGTCCCCAAGCAGGACAAGGAGGTGGTGCCTGGGGAGAAGATTAAAAAAATGAAGGTGACAAAGTGTTTCAGCTCTTGGCTGTACGCTTTTTTGACCTTCGCTTCGGTGGTTATTCAGAGGCAGCCGGGTAGGGCCGCTGCCTTGCTGAAATATATCGATCTAATTGCGAGAGCCCACTTTGAATACGGGGGTATGATCTGGAGGCACTACGATAAGGGGTTTAGGATGCGTATCGCCCATGACCCCTACTTGCCCTGGGATATGGTGGTCCCGGACCTTTGGTTCCAGGCCACGCATATGTCAGGGAAGGAAGGATGTGATAGGACCGATAGCGGTCACTTTATGGAAGAGGAGCCCGTGACGCCCGCGCCGGCCAAGGCCGCTGCGGGTGGAGTCGGAAAAGGGGCCTCTCTGGTGTGCCACGAGTTTGCCGCAAAAGGGGCGTGTTTTCATCCCTTTTGCAGGTTTCGTCACGCATGCGGGACTTGTGGGGGGAACCATTCCGCAGCCGTGTGTCCCCGCCCCAAGAAGGGGGCGGAAAAGAAGGGCGGGGGTCCCCCAAAGCCTCCCCCACCTGTTGGGGGTAAAGGGGCCCAGTCCAATCAATTTGCAAGTGCTTGAGGGTTGGTTGGGCGACTACCACCCTCGCTCGAGAGCGGCCGCTCTCTTGCTAGGTTTCTCGGAGGGATTTCGGATCCCTTACATGGGTGTTAGGAGGGCCTTCATGTCTGACAAACTTAGGTCGTTTGTTGGACATGAAGACATTGTTAGGGAGAAGATTCGGAAGGAGGTGGCCGAGGGCAGGGTCCTCGGGCCCTTCCCGGAGCCGCCCTTCCCGAATCTTCGTGTGTCTCCCTTGGGTGTGGTCCCCAAAAAGGCGAGTGGTGAATTTAGGTTGATTCACCATTTGTCTTTTCCAAAAGGTGAGTCAGTGAATGATTTCATTCCTGATGAGCTTTGTTCAGTCCGGTATGCATCCTTTGATGCAGCCGTGACTATCGTTAGGAAGTGTGGGACAGGAGCCCTTATGGGCAAATGCGACATTAAGTCGGCATTCCGGCTCCTCCCCATACACCCAGACGACTTTGAGCTGTTGGGCTTCCATTTCGAGGGTGGTTATTACGTGGACAGAGCTTTACCTATGGGTTGCTCTGTCTCGTGCTCTCTGTTCAAGAGTTTTAGCACCTTTTTGGAATGGGCGCTCAGGAGGCAAAGTGGTCTGGGTACGGTCGTTCACTACCTTGATGATTTCTTGTTGGCGGGGCCTGCGCATTTGGAGCAATGTTTTGCTCTAATGCGGGACTTCGAAGCCCTTTGTGCTCACTTAGGGGTGCCTTTAGCCTCTGAGAAGACCGAAGGCCCCGCCACCAGGATTACCTTTCTGGGTATTGAATTGGACTCAGAGGAGCAATCTTCCAGATTGCCCCTAGAGAAGTTGCTCAAGATTAGACGGAAGCTTGATGAGGTACTGGGCTGCCAGAAGGTTACCCTACGGCAGCTTCAGGAATTGGCAGGCATTCTTAATTTTGCCTGTCGGGTAGTTGTTCCTGGTAGGGCTTTTTCCAGGAGGTTATACGACGCGATGAAGGGGCTCCATTTGCCCCATCATCGTACCCGCCTCTGCGCTGGGGTCAGGGCTGACCTCGGCGTGTGGCTGGATTTCTTGGTCAGGTTTAATGGTTTGTCTTTCTGGAGGCACGAGCTTCTTTTGGAAGCTGAGTTGCAGCTCTGCTCTGATGCCGCTGGGACTTGTGGTTTTGGGGTAGTGTTAGGTGACCAGTGGTGCTGGTCGGCATGGCCTCCGGAATGGAGCGCCTCTTCATTGGTTAAGGACCTTACGTTCTTAGAGCTCTTCCCCTTAATAGTGGCCTTAGAGCTTTGGGGGGAGCAGTTTAGGGACAAGACTGTGCACTTTTGGTGTGACAACCTAGCGGTTGTCCATGTGGTGAATGCCCTGTCCTCTAAGAGCGACAGGGTCATGCGGCTTGTCCGCCATTTTGTGCACAGGTCCTTGTCCCTAAACGCATTGTTTTTGGCTAGGCATGTCCCCGGGTTGGATAACGGGGTCGCTGATGCCTTGTCCCGTGGTCAGTTGTCCAGGTTTCGGACCCTGGCCCCGTGGGCCCAAGAGTTGCCAGAAGCGTTCCCCGGCCACCTCTGGAGTCTGGGGGGGATCCAGAGTGGTGGAGAGGCGAGGCATCCCGGGCAATCTCCTTGTCTGTAGCGCCCGGCACCCTCAGGGCATACCAGCGTGCAGGTAAGGAGTTTGGGGAGTTCAGGCAGGGCAGGGGTTACCAACTTAGTTGGCCTGTCCCTGTAGAGCACCTGGCCGAGTTCTGCGTCCAGCATAGGCAGCGTGGCCTGTCAGTTAGGACGATCTGGTCCAGGTTAGCTGGCCTCGCCTTTCTGTCTAAGGCGGGGGGTTTGTGGATTTTTCGGGTGACTTTCGCATCCGGAAGATACTGGAGGGCTGGCTGAGGGAGCAAGCGGGGGCCCCTGGTGACACTCGTCGGGCTCTGACGGTGGAGCAGCTGTCTTTAATTAACGGGGTTTTTGACAGTCTGTGTGCCTCATTGTACGAGGCCCGTCTTTTTAGGGCAGCGACTTGCGCGGCACTTTCTGGTTTCCCGGCCCATCGGATTCGGGAGATCGGCCGCTGGCGGTCAGCGGCATATTTGGGTTATGTTAGGCCCGCTGAGGATCCCAGGCAGGGCTTAGGCTAGGTAACCTCTCTGTGTGTGTCCTCTTGCAGGTCCCCAGGCTAACGCGAAACCGACGGCGCTGCTGTGTGGCCACAGCATGATATTTTGGGCTGGCCGCTCAGCAGCCAGGAGCGCCATCGGGACCCAGCTGTCCCTGGGGCAGTGGGTCAAGGTTGCCTGGATGGGCCGGAGAGGTATGCGGTGGGAGGGTCTCCTACCGACGTTGCTTGGCGGTCAGCATTCTGTGGCTGCGCCCGGCAGTATGGTGGGTGCGGCTCCTCTGGGTCGTGCCCAGGTGGGTTTGGGTGGGCAGCGTCCTGTGGCCGCACCCAGGTGGCTGGTATTGCACTTATGAGGCAGTGACCTGTGCTTGCTGGGAGGCCTGGCGCTGATCATCCAGGCACGCGAAGACCTGTGAAGGCTTCGTGAGTTGTGGCCCACCACGCAAGTGGTGTGGTCAGAGATCCTACCTAGGATCGTGTGGAGGGACGCCTCTTCCCTTAGGACCATTCACCGGGCGAGACGTAGGGTGAATAGGGCCCTGGGTAAAACAGTTAGGGAACTAGGTGGGGTTGTAGTGGCCCATCCCCTTATCACAATAGACCGGCCATGGCTTTACCGGGCCGACGGCGTTCATCTGTCAGAACAGGGGAACGCCATTTTCTTACAGGACCTGCAGCGGTCTCTGCGTGAGCTGGCGCAGCTAGAGGGGGGAGTCGGGGGGCCAAGATAGAGATCTGAACCCCGCTCCGTGGCAGGTTAGGGGCAGAAAAGTGGGGTGGTTTAGCAACCGCGCGTTCTCCCTTGGGCATCTTTGGGGATGATTGACAGGTTCTCCGCAAGCTCATGGAGGGAGTGTCTGCCTGAGCAGCTGGGGGGAACCTGTCTTTGGGTCCTGCACCTTTAATTCCCGGATTCGGGTTAGCCGGTGGGACCCCCCTCATGCAAAGCATGGCAGGGTCGCAGGTGATGGTCTGGTCCCTCACCTGGACTTGCATCGAGATACGCCCATGAGTTGCCCAGGAAGTTTTTTGTCATAACGTCATTTCCGCCCCGGAAGTATTTGTTTGACCCTGCAGGTCCATTTCCGGGTCATAGTTGATTATGCTAATTTATGCAAATTAATGAATAAATTATGCAAATTTATGTTAATAAAAATGACCCAGTTTAAATCCAGCTCTTGTGTCCGTGTCGTTACTCCGTCTCTCCAGCAAATACGGTAGGTCGTTTTGATCTACTTAAGACTAGGCAGCATAAAATAAAAAAAGATCTTCATAAATGACATTCATGATATTCTCAAGATACTCAGTATACTACTACAATGAGAAACAAAAGAAAGGAAAGATTTATGAGGAGAGGAAGAGGCAGCAAAATAAAATTAAAACAACAACAAAAACAAGATTATATGTCTCTAAAAGTTATGCAGTAAAAGGTTCTTATTTGCTTACAACTTAAATCTGGAATCTTTCTTAAAGAGTCCTGTAAGAAATAATGCAATACCCCAGAGTTCTTCTTCTCATTGTGAATAAACTACAAACTTTAATAAAGTGGGGATTGCTACTTAACAGATTTGCATTGCAACACTTTGAGGAGATTAAACTAAAACTGTACTGCTATATCCCAAAATTAATTGATGCCCATTTAACTCAGCTAATTTTCACCATACATTATTTTTTAGAAAAAGGATCTTGTGGTTTGCAATCCTTGAATTGCAACTTTATAGAATAACAAATGTTTTGGTTCAAAGCACTTTAAGATAATCTGACTTTCATCTTGGTATGTCTGAGTTATGAAGCATAGCATAATATTCTTATTGTACTTTTCTTTGATGCATGGCCAAAAACCATTACAGTGATTACAGTAAGTGATAAGTGCCATATATGAATGGAAACAATCCACTCAAACCAAATGACTCAGAGGGGGAATTTATATCATCTGACATGTCTGTAAACAATTTGTTTTCAATAATTCATGTTTGAGCTATAGTTAGTTGAGATCGATCAATTAGAATAGAGCTGAAAGGGATCTTGGAGGTCTTCTAGTCTACCCCCCCTGCTCAAGCAGGAGGCCCTATACCATTTCTGACAAATGATTGTCCAGTGTCTTCTTAAAAACCTCCAGTGATGAATCACCCACAGCCTCTGGTGGCAAGCTGCTCCACTGGTTAATTGTCCTTACTGTTAGGAAATTTATTATTGCACAGACTTAATTCCATAAAATGTTGAGTGGTTCGGAGAACCAGTAAATATCACCTCTGATTGGCCCTGCCCCGTCTGTTCTTTGCCTCCCCAGTTCCAGATGTTCAGGAAGAAATGGACATGTTGCTCTAACCTTTCTCTGGAGTGGGGAGAGAGTTAAGATTTTACAGTATCTTTCCCCTGCCATGCCCACCAAGCCACACCCACATACTAAAAATAGTAAATATTACCTATTGGAAAAATACTAAATGTTACCTATTGAAAACCAAAGCAACTAGAATAAATAACAAGAGTTGGCTTATCTTATATCCTATATGAGCCCCTACCCGCCCAAATCTATATCATATTTTTTATTTGAAGAGAAAAGAAAAGAAAAGAATGTTATCAATAACTTTATTTTGAAATGCAAAGTTATAAGACATTGCTTTCTGAAAGATGATGCCTACTTCCACATCATTTCCCATGGTCAGTTGTTGAAACAAGTTGAAAGAAGTTGACTTTTCCTTTCACTCAATACCATTAAGAAATGAAGGCATACAGTACCTTCCTAAAAGTAATGGAAATTGGCAAAATTAGATCTTTGGATTCAACTCTAATCAACAACCATTCTGAAGTCATAATGTCAGTCTAAAAAGGCTGTTTCGTGGGAAGAGTGATTGCCAAAGTCATTTCTGGAGCAGATATTTGCTATATTCTGAAGCATAACACACCAGACATTGTGATCGTGGAGAAAAAGAAAGCATGGATCATTGACATCGCAATCCCAGGAGACAGCAGAATTGAGGAGAAGCAGCTAGAGAAATTAGCGAAATACGAAGATCTAAAAATCGAGTTACAACGACTCTGGCATAAGCCAGTGAAAGTGGTCCCAGTGGTACTTGGCACACTGGGCACAGTGCCAAAGGATCTCAGCGGACATTTGAAAACCATCGGAATTGACAAAATCTCCATCTGTCAATTGCAAAAGGCCGCTTTACTGGGATCGACAAACATAATTTGCCACTACATCACGCAGTCCTAGGTGCTTGGGAAGCACCTGACTGGTGATGAAATATGAAATCCAGCATAGTGATCTCGTTTGCTGTGTTGTATTGAAATAATAATAATAATAATAGAAACATAGAAGATTGGCGGCAGAAAAAGACCTCATAGTCCATCTAGTCTGCCCTTATACTATTTCCTGTATTTTATCTTAGGATGGATATGTTTATCCCAGGCATGTTTAAATTCTGTTACTGAGGATTTACCAACCACGTCTGCTGGAAGTTTGTTCCAAGCATTTATTACTCTTTCAGGGAAATAATATTTTATCACGTTGCTTCTGATCTTTCCCCTAAATGACCTCAGATTGTGTCCCCTTGTATTATAATAATAAATAATAATAATAATAATAATAATAATAATAATAATAATGTGACAAAGTGGGAGCAGTGATTTTAATGCATTTATTTATTTGCTTCAGTTATACACAGGCAAGAGTTCCCCATTGTCAGGGCTACCAGGTCCTAGTAACTGGCGCGGGCATGCACATCTGGAAGACGGCGCATGTAAGCATGAGACTTGGTTTCTGCACATGTCTAGGAAGCCAAATCTTGCACGAAGACACTTGTGCATGTGAGATTTCACCAATTTTGGGTGTTTTTTGGAAGCAAAAAATTGCAAAAAATTGGCAAAATCTCTCTCGCCCAAGCATCCTCACATGATATTTGACTTCCTGCGTATGCATTGGGGGCACGGAGATGTGCGTGCAGCTCCATTTTCCCTACCAGGTTGCCGTATTGGGCTTTACCAGCTGCAACCTGCTCCTGGTTATACACTGCAGTAATAAAAAACAGACTCCTTGAATTTTCATTTTTTCCCCCCTATGGAAAACATGGTAGCATCTAACATTATATTTACAGTTTATTTTCTGGTGAGCTTGTAGCTTTGCTGGAGTGAAGTATTATAAAAATTATATTTTGAACAATGAAAAATAATATTTTGAACAGTGAGATTTACTCTTCAGACTCCCAGGTGAACATACTTTCTCTCTAAACTTTTCTGAGATAGTAAAAAGGCTTTTTAAAAAATGTAGCTCAGAGACAAATATCACCCACTTTTCTTTATTCAAGCCTGGGAAACACATATTAAACCAGAGTAAGAAGTGGCTTTTAAAGCCTTATAATCCCATGAAACTGTCGTATTTCAGATAAAGCCAATGACTCACACAGTCCAATGTTATATTGGTATTATTGCTTTCTGTCAAGACTCTTACTTATTACTGCTGCTTGACCCTTTTATTAGTATAAAACATCCGGATCAATTGTAATAGTTTCTAATCTCAGTAGACAAACCTGCTTTATTGCTATAGCTTTGTTATTACAGATTAAAACTCAGGAATTTTGGAGAACCATCTGCCTTGTTCAGTTCAGGCAGTTTTATATAGTTGCATCAATGAATGCAACTGATCTTGGAATTATCCTATCCTTAGGTTCTAACTAAGTTAGACAGGGTTGAAAGTGGATAGTTGGACCAGGACTGGGCAAAGTTGGCTCTTCTATGACTTGTGGACTTCAACTCCCAAAATTCTTGAGCCAATCATGCTAACATGAATTCTGGGAATTGAAGTCCACATGTCATAGAAGAGCCAACTTTGCCTATCCCTGGGTTGGACAATAAAGTTTTAAAAGGGAAACTATCCATGGTTGACCTCTCCAGATTCCTAAGAGGTCAGTAAGGAGCATACATAAGCGCACTAGAGTGCCTTCAGTCCCCTGTCCTATAGTCTCTCCTATATCTCGTATTTCCTCTTTACTATATCCTCTATAACCTTCATTGTGTATTATTGTGTATTGGACAAAATAAATAAATAAAATAAAATAAATAAACGTCATCCATACTAGTGAAAGAAAATCATATCAAGGAAGTCAAATCAACTTTTAACAATCCTTTTTTATTACATCAGTTATATTTTATATTTATACATATTATATTTTACAATGCTGCATACAGAAGCTCCGTAGGGTGCTGAGTGCTGGCCATTTTACATGTCGCTGAGATGTACACACTTTATTGGTTGTTAGGGATTTCCCTCCCTGACCTTGTCAGCTGCGACACATTTCATAAGCAAATGCGCACCATGTCAATATCAGAGAAAATATGGGAGAAATGCCTACAGTGACATGTAAAATGGCCATGTTCTGTGAACAGCACCCACATCATTGCCTACATCGCCTTCCATTTTAATATAGATAGAAACCAAAGCAAAGATGGCAAGTTACTGTTGTGGTTAGCTCTGGCCCAGCTCCTGCCCCAAAGACTGTGGATGTGGGGGAGACATCCACATGCTGCAGGCCTGTTTTGCCCCCGGTGGAATCTGCTGATGAAGGCTCCTCTGACCAAGAGGACATGAGTGACAGGGAGGAGGAGAGTGTGGCTGACAGCTCAGAAGGAGATCAATTATCTAGCTCCTCCTTGGATTCAGAACAAGAGTTAATGATACAGCCACACATGTGGAGAGCGATGCATAGGCAACAACAATTGAGAGATTATTATCAAAGAAAATGAGGCCACCTGTGGTTGGGTGGGGCTGTGGTAATTAGTGAGGCTGCTATAAATAGCAGCCTGTGGGTTTGGCCATTGTGGAAGATTATCTGATCGTTGTGTTTCGTGACTGTTTTACTGACTTTGACCTTTTGTGTGCTGATTTTTCCTCGCTTTGAAACTAAACCAGAGCAAAGTGTGTTTCACTTTGTGAAAGAAGAAGGACTGTGAATTGCCTCACAGCTGCAAGCTAAGTATCTCAGAACCGACAAGGGACTTGTACAAATTACCAGTTTGTTTGGAGACAAGTGCTCTTTGCTATACCAAAAGAGGGCTTAGTTTAAGTGACTTTTCATTATAAAGAACATTGTTTTGAATTTTCAAATGTGTGTGTGTCTGAAATTTGTACCTGTGAATTTTTGGGAGGAGTCTACCAGAGAGCCTGACAGAACAGTTACAACAAATGTGGACATGGAAAAACACTAGGATGATGTTGATGATATAATGAAGTGGACTATCATCACATAAATTATCTACCAGGACCAAAATAATCCAGGCTTTTGGTTTCCTTTGGTTTAATGTCTAATTGCCTTTTACAAGCAGGCTAAGAAACATCACCAATCTCATCACATGAAATTGCGTCTCATTATTTCTCCCTGGATATGATAGAGAATGAATGTCTTCTTCTGAACTGAAACTCATTGTTTATAACTGCTGTAATATTGCTGTGAAGCATAGAAGGATTGGCTGAGTGCAACAGACCCAATGTAGCAACCCTAGAGGCAGGGGTGAAATGCTCCTGGTTTACATAAGAAAACCGGTTGCGAAGGAAGCGCGAGGCTTCACCCACTCACCCAGATGCCACCATTTGGGTTCTTTTACCCTCTGCTTATCCACAGAATGCTTTGCGCATGTGCAGAACCCAAATGGCAGCTTCTGGGCAGATGGGCGGAGCCTCATGCTCCCTTTTCTGATGACTGACAGGCATGAGCAAACCAGGAGCATTTCACCCACCTAGGAAAATAGAAAAGAAAAAAACCCTACAAAGAAGTAATTTCCAATCCCTTGGAATGTCTCAGCAATCACATGTACAATTACAACTTTACCTTTTATTCAATGGTTATAACATAACATAACACTCTTTTTTCTATAACCTATCCTGTTGAATCATCAAAACCATAAATCTTAAGCTCAATTTTTCTGTTTGACACAAAAAATCCATAAGGAACTTCCAGTCAGCAATGTACGCAGCTGTTGTTGTTGTTGTTTTTTAATTGAAGAAGTCAATTTAGCCATCTCAGCTAATTCCATCATCTTTATCAATCATTCCTCCATTGTGAGCAAGACCGCAATGTGCATACAATATTAATCTTTCTGCAGTTATCAGGCACAAAAACAATGTTCTATAATTTTAAAAAAATGTTTGTCCTTCAGCCCTAAAAAGAAAAAAAATTAATTAGTCTCAATGTTATATTAATCTTAAAAATCCTCTCAATTATTGTGTATTGTGAAGATCGGGGAAAGCGAAAAAGATGATGAAAAATTAATTGGCAAAATATATAAATTCTTGATTCGTTATGAAACAGAAGTGGAAATCGTAAAAGAAAACATGATAAGCTGGGGAATAAATTTTGGTTACACAAGTGAACTAGAAAAATAGGAAAAATTATGGACAGATTGGCAGATGACAAAATTGACTGCATTCAAGGAAAACCAACTAAAAATGTTTTACAGGTGGCATCTACCACCGGAAAGACTTTTGAAAATGTTCCCAAAAGTTTCCCCATTATGCTGTAAGTGTAAAAAAGAAAAAGGCACATTCTATCATCAATGGTGGACATGTTTACAGGCAAAAATTATTGGAATTAGATAACAGACTGGCTAAAATAAATAACAAAGGAAGAATTTGAAAAAAACCCAGAATCATATCTATTGGTATTTTCAATAAAAAAATGAAAAAAGAGGTAAGATATTTAGTTATACAGTGATCCCTCGATTTTCGTGATCTCGTTCTTCGCGAAACGCTATATCGCGATTTTTCCCACCCGATGACGTCACTCTCTTCCTTCCTTTCTCATCTTTCTTTCTCTCTCTCTTTCTCTATCTTGCTTCTTCCTCTCTCACACTCTCTTCCTCCCTCTCTCATCTCTTTCTTTCCTTCTCTCTCTTTCTCTATCTCTCCCCCTCTTGCTGGCGGGCGGCGGGCGGCGGGCGGGCGGTGGGCGGGCGGCGGGTGGGCGGGCGGGCGAGCGGGGGCATCAGCGAGGAAGACCCAGGGAAGGTTCCTTCGGCCGCCCAGCAGCTGATCTGCTCGGCAGCGCAGCGAGGAACCGAATCGGGGTTTCCCCTTTGCGTGGGCGGCAGGGAAACCCCGATCTTCGTCTGCTCGCTGCTGCTGCGCTCCCGAGCAGATCAGCTGCTGGGCGGCCACAGCAGCAGCGAGCAGACGAAGATCGGGGTTTCCCTGCCGCCCACGCAAAGGGGAAACCCCGATTCAGCTCCTCGCTGCGCTGCCGAGCAGATCAGCTGCTGGGCAGCCGAAGGAACCTTCCCTGGGTCTTCCCCGCCGCCCACGCAAACTCCACCATCTGCGCATGCGCGGCCATGAAAAAAGGACGCGCATGCGGAGATGGTGTTTTTACTTCCCCAACCCTACATCGTGAAAAATCGATTATCGTGAGGGGTCTTGGAACGGAACCCTCGCGATAATCGAGGGATCACTGTACACATACTAACAGCTGCTAGGATAGCATACGCCCAGCAATGGAAAATAGACAAAACACCAGAAGAAAATATAGTAATTTAAAAAATATTAGACTGTGCAGAGATGGACAGGATGTCCAAAAAACTAAAGGGAAAAGAAGACTCAGATTCTTATAAAATATGGGGGAAAATTTACGATTGGCTAATGGAAAGAACAACGGAGAAATAATTACAATTCAAGCAAAGCAACACGTCAAATAAAAGAATTAATATTAAGTGACAAAGGAAAATTCTTCGATTGAACACTCAAACAAGAAATGGGGAAGCATTCATTTCCCAAATGTTGTATGTATATGTTTTGTTTATAATTTACTGACATGTCCTTTTTTCTCTCTCTTTCCCCCCCTTTTCTGTTGTATTTGTTGTTTGGTTTAATATCTTTGTGAAAAAAAAGAGAAAAAAAAAGAAAAGAAAAATGGGTGTGCCATCATGCGCCGGGAGTGGGGTGGCAGTGTCATGCTTGCATGCACAGGGCCCCCTCTATGGAATTTTGGTTATGGACACACCCCTGACCCCCCCCACAGCTCCCCCTTTTGGGCACACAAGCAAAAAAAAAATTTTCAGCACTGCTATAGGTGGATGCAAGTGCTTTAAAAAGCTTCCACTATGCTGTGTTTTGGAGCTTTCCTCAGAATCCTTGTCCAACTTTTGCAAATGAAGGAAGGAACCCAGAGGACATTCAATAGATGATGGGGTACCTAGAGGTCAGTATGCAAGTTCATTAAGGCAAATTATCCTTTTTGTCTTGATAAAAAACTAGGATCATTTGCCTGATGAAAAGGTCTTCTCTGTGATGAATTTTAGCTGCCTCAGGTAGGCACAACTTCAGTTTATTGTTTTTTTAAAAAAATGTTTAAATGGTGGGATATTCTCTGTTAGGTTCCATAACTGCTTTAAACATCAATTGTACAGGTTTTCTAAACATTTAAAGCTGCTTCTCAGATCTGATTCATTACCTTTACAAAATAACATGATACGTGTTATCATAAGACACCCAACTTTCCTGTGATCAGCTGTCGCAAGCAGATAATAAAATACTTTTATTCCTCTGGTTAGAAGTGGTTTACCATTATCAATTACCGCTACTTGCACTTAACCTTTGTCATAGCTTTTGAAATGTTCTGTGAAATTGTAGCCAAAACAAACAAATTGAATAGAGGGCAACCTTTTCCATAGTAGCTTACCGGTAATCTTTTTTTTTTATTATATCCCACTTATTTCCTTTTGCCTGACAAGTACACCATCAAAGAAACTATAAAATGCAATGGCCAGAATTTCCCAACACCAATATAATTATGAGGTTTTTAATGAGGGTTTTAGAGTTTTAGATTGTATATTGTATATATATATACTGCTCAAAATAAATAAATAAAGGGAACACTCAAATAACACATCTTAGATCTGAATGAATGAAATATTCTCATTGAATAATTTGTTCCGTACAAAGCTGAATGTGCACAACAGCATGTGAAATTGTCAATCAGTGTTGCTTCCTAAGTGGACAGTTTGATTTCACAGAAGTTTGATTTACTTGGAGTTATATTGTGTTGTTTAAGTGTTCCCTTTATTTTATTTTATTTTGAGTATTTGTCACCACTTGGCTTATCTCAAAGGACAGACACCATGTATTTTTCCCTAACAGCACTAAACTTTTTATTTGGTTTCTGACAATAACTTCACTTCAATTCCTAATACAGGGGTACCACTACCTAAGAATGCCTCTACTTACAAACTTTTCTAGATAAGAACCGGGTGTTCAAGATTTTTTTGCCTCTTCTCAACAACCATTTTCCACTTACAAACCCGACCCTCCAAAACTGTAACTGGAAAAAGCAAGGAGAAGCCTCCATTGGGCCTCTCTAGGAATCTCCTGGGAGGAAACAGGGCCAGAAAAGGTGGGGAGAAACCTCTGTGGGGCCTCTCTAGGAATCTTTTGGGAGGAAACAGGGCCAGAAAACGCAGGGAGAAGCCTCCATGGGGCTTCTCCAGGAATCTCCTAGGATGAAACAGGGCCTCCAACCTCCCTGTGGTTTCCCCAATCGCACCCATTATTTGCTTTTACATTGATTCCTATGGGAAAAATTGCTTAAGAACCTGGTCATGGAACAAATGTAAGTAGAGGTACACTGTACATGAATAAACCAGAAATAATTACCATGGCTCTTTTCAATATAGCTACTCATGAATTCTTGAACTGACAGAAAACTCTACTGATATAATATCTGCCAAGCCTACTATCAAATTCAATTATTCCAAAAGAATGTGTATGTTGATTATCAGAATTGTTGCATTTTTTCAGTTCTGTTTATCTTCCTTCCTTCCCATCAAACATCACCAATTGGCAAGAACATATCTATCAATAATTCTCCTTAATATGCTCTAGAGCTAGGATTGAGGAAGAAGGCAAGTTTTATGCGCAGAAGCAAAAGTTGCAAGGGGGCACTTGGGTGTGTGAGTTTTTGGTGATTTTTTTGCTTCTGCGCATGCATGGAATCCCATATGAAACATGGGATTCGAGCAGATATCCAGGAGATATGCGTAATTATTTATTCATACAAAACAGATACATTAAAGTTTATAAAATAGTGTTTATTTTAGAAATAGCACAGATAAGTGAACTCAAGGGTCCTGCACACTCCTTAACAACAACCATGATCTGGATGACTCAGAATCTCCATAAACAAAGAAATGTCACTATTTGCTTTAACTCAAAGACCCCAGTAGATAACTTTAAACAAATATTAATATCTTTAGATAAATATGAAGTACACTTAATATTTACTTGCTTATTTATTGTTGTTTTTTTAAAAAACACCAGAGTTAGCAGGTCTATTTTATGTTGCAATATCCAGAAAATAGCAAAGGTTAGCAAAGTGGGCTTTTGTTGCTTATTTTTTAGTTGCAGACATTTTAATCAGAGGGACCCAGTTTAAATCCTCATTCATCATACGGTGACATTTTATAAGTTACCTGATGCTCAGACAAATCCTGTGCATAGAATTCTCATGAAGATCAAAAGTGTGTTTGGCAGTATCGTATCCAGTAGTGGGTTGCAGCTGGTATGGCCGAATACGGCATCCCGGTAGGGAAAATGGAACGGCATGTGCAGCTCTATGTCCATGATGCATGTGCATTGATGTGAGATTTGGCTTCTTCGTATGCATAGGAAGCCAAATCTCAAACGAGGATGCTGCTGCATGCGAGATTTCGCTGAGTTTTGGTATTTTTTTGTTTTCGCAAAACAAAAAACCACGGAAAATTGGCAAAATCTCATGCACATGAGCATCCCCGTGCGACATTTGGCTTCCTGTGCATGCTCAGAATCTTAATCTCTCACTGATGCACATGTATGCACCTGCTAACATGCACATGCCTCCGCCGATCACTGGGAGTGCACAAGCAGTGCCAGCAACAGGGAGCCTTTGCCTGATTGTATTCATAATCTTTCAGTTGTTTCAGAAAAAGTTGAAATGCTGCCATCCCTTTCTCACCTCACTGGTACAGACATTAAAGATTTTTGGGATTGTTTGCAGGCGTGGGAAGCAGGCAGGATGGGGTGGAACACAGTTCCACCGGCGGAAATGAAGCTGTGTGCCCAGCTCCAGCTGATTATCCCCCCTCCCACCCTCTTCTTCCTCCTCGGAAAGTGGCAGACCAGCACCGGCAGAAGTTGGGAGGTGTCCTCCCCCATTTTTTCTCAACAGCTGATCGGCACCTGTTTGCCTAGCTACCCAGCCTGAGGGGGGGGGGCAACCCAGGAAGGAGAGCGCAGTAAATGTGAAGCAAATTTTCACTCCAGAGAGAGACACTGGTGAGGTTGTAAGTCGAGGACTTAACAGTTCACTTGAACGATGATGATTATTCAAGCCACTCCCATCTGGTCACATGGCTGGTAAGCCACTCCTACCCAGCCATTCTTACTCACATGACCATCAAGCCTCACCCACAAAATAAGCCACACCCACAATGGGGCATTAAAATTTTGGCTGCCCATTACTGATTGTTTGGGAGGTCCTCCTTGACTATAAATCATCAGACATGTGTACCCTGGATCTTGACTTAGGGCTTCTATGTCTTCAAGAGATGTGTCTACATTTCCCCAAAGCAGGGCTGGCCTACTGCCCAGATTGGGGGGACGACGCAGTGGGGTAGCAAAAATGGAGCTCTATCCCAGAGACCCAATTTGAAAGATATTGAAATAAAATGCAGGGCGTCCTGCATAAGCCGCGGCTACAGTATGGTAGCAAAAATTTTGGTAGCCCTTCACTGCCCCAAAGCCAAATGGTTAGTCTCTCTTGTGTGGAATCCACTCACTACTTCACTTACTCATTATGTGGAAATGGAGAAAATCAGAAAAGTAAGACAGAAAGAAACAGTCTTATGAGATGAGATATAAATCAACTACAGTAGATCTTTAAGTGATAGTCAACTTCAGTGAGAAAACTCTATATTCCAGGGTTTTTTTTTTAAAAAAAATCCATTGTAAGCCCTGTTTTATGATGAGGTTACTAATGTCATAAACCTTTCTAGATGAGTGCTTGTCATTCACCAGCTGAAAGTCTCAGACTTTGCCCTCCTCCCCACCTGTTTTCAAACGATTTTACAGCATTTTGTATGTCTCATAAATTCTTTAGAAGAAATGTTTGCTTTCTGCCAGATTTTTATGTGAGAGAATGGATTATTTTCATCAGCCCTTGTCAAACTACCAAGGCAATTGAATTCCCATTTAATTTAATGCATTTACTCCTCTGATATCAGGAAGAAGAAATTACACGAACTGCAATAATGCTATCAGATCTGAACCATAAAATCCAGACAATCATTAAATAGCAGTGATATACTTTTTCTGCCTCTGTTTGCTACTGTCTTTTGATTATCTGGATTGCAGCCCAGGTCTGATATTCCTAAACTATGAAACAATAGATGTGCCCACAGGGAAATAAGAGCCTTACTTACATAAGTATTGTGTAGTGAGCCTCATCAGGAAAGAAACAGACCACAATAGATACAACAACATTTATTGTCTGAAAACTGGAACTGAGGAACTGCAGGCAAATCCCTGTAATTTATACTCTGGGCTTACAGGGCCTTAACTAATCATAATCCTTGAAAATGTCCACCTAAATATGAATGTTCTAAGTTTCCCTCCAAAACAGTTTGAGTTAACAGTTGGGGTCATTTAAAGGTTAGTTTCACTTTAGCAGGGCTTAACACAACAACACAATTGTCCAAAAATGAAGAGTCTTTCTTTATTTCCCTCCCTCCCTCCTCCTTCCTTCCTTCCTCCCTCCCTCCCTCCTCCCTCCCTCCCTCCCTTCCTTCTTTCCTTTTCACATTGTTTGGGGATCAAAAGGGGACAATGACTTTTCCATGTGAAAATCCTTTGAACAAGGACATTGAGTTTTGTGCTTTAGATGCTGCCTAATTCCTACTTTCCTTAAAGAAAGCACTTTTTAGTTGTATCATTTAGTTATATCAGTTGTATCATGTTCTGGGAAAGCATCGATAACTTTCTTGGATTCATGCTGGCTCCCAATGCTTCCCTTGGATTCAGCTTGGCTTCCTATGCTTACCATCCTGTAAGGACTCCTTTGAGTAAGAAACTCCACCTGCTTATTTAAACCCATGTCATTACCTCTTTCAACATTAGTCATAAAATTACTAGGGGGAGCAGCAGAGCACACTAGCATGCAATTGCAATGAGGCTAAGAGGTATTTTAGCATAATGTAAGGGTAGATCATCAGAATGACTTTCAGCATATATTTTCCATTGCATGAATGAGTTATGGATGAACACAGATGGCAAATGTTACATTGATGTTCTCAGCTGGCCATTGGGATATGATTCTACAATGGAATGAATAGAAATTGATGATTAGGAAAAGAATGGAAGTCATATTGTGGGCTGAAATTCACTGAGGGGGCTAAGAAAAAATAAACAGAGACAAGAACGGAGTAAACTGGAAGGTTTACTCTTCCACATTTATTTATTGATTGATTTTGTCCATTGCACAATGAGAGCTATATTGGGTATACATATAGTAAATATATAATGAAGGTTATAGAGGATATACTCATGGTAAAGTATATCTAAGAAAGAATAGAATAGAAGAAATAGGAATAAAATATATCAGTGAAAGAATAGAATAAATATAGGAAAGAAGAATGGTGTAGGAGATATAGGAGAGCAATAGGACAGGGGACGGAAGGCACTCGAGTGCACTTATGCACACCCCTTACTGACCTCTTAGGAATCTGGAGAGGTCAATCATGGATAGTCTAAGGGTAAAGTGTTGGGGGTTTTGGGATGACACTATGGAGTCCGGCAATGAGTTCCATGCTTCGACAACTCGGTTACTGAAGTCGTATTTTTACAGTCAAGTTTGGAGCAGTTAATATAAAGTTTAAATCTGTTGTGAGCTCTTGTGTTGTTATGGTTGAAGCTGAAGTAGTTGCTGACAGGCAGGACGTTGCAGCATATAATTTTGTGGGCAATACTTAGATCATGTTTAAGGGGTCTTAGTTCTAAGCTTTCTAGACCCAGGGTTGAAAGTCTAGTCTCGTAGGGTATTCTGTTTCGAGTGGAGTAGTGAAGGGCTTTTCTTGTGAAGTATCTTTGAACATTTTCAAGGGTGTTAATGTCTGAGATGAAATATGGGTTCCAACAGATGAGCTGTATTCGAGGATGGGTATGGCGGAAGTTATCTTTAACTTAGTTCCGTACAGATCCAAAATATTCTCCTATAGAAGACCTGAACCATTTTTACAGTATATGTTGCTGATAACTGATATATATGTAATTCATTAAAAGGGAGTATCAATGCATAATTGCCCAAATGAACACCACAATCTAATTAACTGAGTATTCACTATAATGATTAAGGTCACAATTAAGAACCTAAAGGTTATGATAGTAATGCCATATAATTTAAGCTGTTCCAAATAGGACCCCCCCCCAAAATTAGGGGGGGTTAGTGCATTAAATTTAAAATATGACAATATACCAAGATTCAAATTTCAGTAGGCATTAGGACTGATCCCATCCCCCTAATTTGTAAAACTCAATATTTTGTTATTTGCTCTTGTCTTTTCATTAATCTGACTATTATTTCATTAATCTGACTATTATTTCATTAATCTGATTCCAAGCAGGTGGGGGCTCCACTTATCAGCTGCTACCGATACGCCTTCTGCGAATGTTGTGGGTGCGCACATGTCTGGCAGGTGCTTGAACGTCCATCGGCATGAGATTTCACTTGCTGTGCATGCACAGCAAGTGAAATCTCATGCAAAGACACACTCACACATAAGATTTCACCGATTTTCAGTGATTCCTTTGCTCCCGCTCATGCACAGAAGCAAAAAACCGCTGAAAATTGGTGAAATCTTGTATGTGAGAGCATCCTCACGTGAGATTTCACTTACACATGCGCAGAAACAAATCAGATGTGTGCGCATCTCAATTTCCACCACTGGAACCCCGATCCCAGCCGCACCGGCTGCAATCCATTACTGGTTTCAAGTATTTTTCCATTTGAATTTTGAAATTTCAGAAAATTTCATTTCACAAATCTTCAGTCAGTCAATAAATAAATAAGTAAATATGTAACTAAGTAAACAAACCAATCATTTTGGTCATATTAAATATACTAATCCAACAAGTTGCTCATTTCTTCACTTTCTAGCAATTCCTCTGTTTCTATAGAAATATGATGAAGTTTCAAATAAAGTAAGCAAAATAACTACCTGTAACCACTTTACTTAGGGGCTTTGAATGCACTTTGCCTGTGCCATATGAATACTCTCCTGAAAAGGAAAGGCAGAGAAAGGAACAGTTTTGCATCTGTTTAGCTTCACCGTCCAAATTGTAAATAGAGGAACAGCTTTTCTGTTGCCAAAATCCTGAACTTTTCTTTGTTCCCTCTCACAGCTCTTCTATAATTTGTGGCAGTTGCTGACTCAGTCAGCCACTGGTATCAACGCCTGGCACCATGTCTTACTAAGCAATAAATAAAACAAATGCCCTGGACTGTTGGTTTGGCTGGTGACAGGCTGGCTGCTTGGCTGACTGACTGATATATCAAACAAACAAAGACCAGCATTGTTAGATTGCACGGGAATGAAGAGATGAGATGTAGGAGCAGTTCAGCACCTTTATTGTTCTTAGCTAGATTGCAGTTTGACTGGAAGCCACTTTTAAGGGCTTGCCTGAACCCAAGCTGGCCACTGACAGCAGTTTATTTCTCCCGCCACTTGATTATCCAATCAGTGGCAGCTATGCAAATCTGGGATACATACGCCTGTACATAATACCCCTCCCCTCTTAGTTTGTGGAATGCATATTAATATATGATATGTAATCACGCAGGTAGGTGTTCTGACGAGCTCTGTGGTAGAATCCTCCCAAAAATGCACAGATACAATTTTAGACACACACACGTTTGAAAATTCAAAACAATGTTCTTTATAATGAAAATTCACTTAAACCAATCCCTCTTTTGGGATAGCAAAGAGCACTTGTCTCCAAACAAACTGGTAATTTGTACAAGTCCCTTATCAGTTCTGTGATACTTAGCTTGCAGCTGTGAGGCAATTCACAGTCCTTCTTTTTTCACAAAGTGAAACACACTTTGCTCTGGTTCAGTTTCAAAGCGGGGAAAAATCAGCACACAAAAGGTCAAAGTCAGTAAAGCAGTCACGAAACACAACAATCAGATAATCCTCCACAATGGCCAAACCCACAGGCTGCTATTTATAGCAGCCTCACTAATTACCACAGCCCCACCCAACCACAGGTGGCCTCATTTTCTTTGATAATAATCTCTCAGTTGTTGTTGCCTATGCATCGCTCTCCTCATGCGTGGCTGTATCATTAACTCTTGTTCTGAATCCAAGGAGGAGCTAGATAATTGATCTCCTTCTGAGCTGTCTGCCACACTCTCCTCCTCCCCGTCACTCATGTCTTCTTGGTCAGAGGAGCCTTCATCATCAGATTCCACCGGGGGGGGGGGGCAAAACAGGCCTGCAGCATGTGGATGTCTCCCCCACATCCACAGTCCTTGCGGCAGGAGCTGGGCCAGAGCTAACCACAACAGTAGGTGGGGCACTGTACAGTCCTATTGGGCCTGTGTGATTCATTTGTCCTCTGGAATCTATTGGCAGTGGACATGCTGTTTGCTGCTCTGCTGTCCCCCTGTGGAAATATCTGGAATCTGCCACTGGGCATGGAAGCCTCATCTCCCAACTTGTCACCCTCCAGTCCCAGATGATGCCTCTAGACTCCAGCTGCCCTCGGTACATGTTCGCTTGCCTCATCCAGTGTTGAGCATAGGGTTCCTTGGTCTCTAGTAGGCAGGGCTGGTTTTTTTCATGTGAAATTCCATGATCTGGTGTTTTGGAGGCCTCTGGGGCAGACACTCTTGTTATTCTTGGGTTGTAGAAGGTGGTGGCTCGTCCTGCTGGTGTAACCATGAGTCTTCCAGTCTTCTTCTGAATTGATCTATATGCCACCTTTATACTTGTCTGTCTTCTATTTGTTTGTTTGTTTGTTTGTTTGTTTATTAGATTTTGGTTCTACTTGGTATGATTTTGCACTGGTGATTGAGATAATTTTAGCTTTTACCCACTTGGGATCTCCTGCATAGTTATGCACAAAAACAAGGCCATTAATTTCCAATGACCAGGCTATTTGGCTAGAGTCCAAGGGTTTCTCTGGGGCTATAATTGGGGTTCAATCAGTCTAGCTGTGACCTCAATTTGCATCCCATTAACATTTCTGCTGGGCTTTGGTTAGTAGCCATGCATGGTGTAATGTGCTGAGCCAGCAAGAACTGGTTGATTTTTTCTTGCCAGTTTTCCAGGCCCATTCTGGTGAGTGCTTCTTTGGTCATCCCTACCATTCTCTCTGCTCAGCAGTTGCTGCCAGATTGAATGGTCA
Source organism: Erythrolamprus reginae (assembly GCF_031021105.1). Classification (NCBI taxonomy): domain Eukaryota; kingdom Metazoa; phylum Chordata; class Lepidosauria; order Squamata; family Dipsadidae; genus Erythrolamprus; species Erythrolamprus reginae. The sequence goes on from NC_091951.1 coordinate 288,534,460, forward strand.
GATGAGGATGTATCTGATGCCCAGTTCTGCCAGGAATGACTCAATGTTCTTCACAGTCAGTTGGGGCCCATTATCTGACACGAGGACATCTGGGATGCTGTGGGTCATGAATATTCGCCTAAGTGCTTAGATAGTTGCCTCTGTCATTGATGTGTGCATGGTCACAATCTCCAGCCATTTAGAGTTGGTGTCCAACATGATTAAAAATGTTTGTCCTTCCGCGGATCCTGAAAAGTCTATATGAAGTCTTGACCAGGGTGCCTTGGGTTGTCGTTGTACTGGATGAGGATGCTGTCTGATGATAAAAGGTCCTTTATGGCTTGGAACATGGTGGCCCCTCTCTGTCCCCACGTCCAGGTAGTTAACTTCCCCAGCAACTGGTGCAATGGCTCAGCAACTGTTGCCTTCTGTTTAATGAAAATTGTGTAAATGTTTAAAAGTCCTGGGAAGGCTTGCAGTTCAGTTTTATTATATATTGTAGACCACTCTACAACATTCCAGACACAAAAGTTCAAAGTAAAAAAGGACAAATGCATGATCGGCATGAAACAAGTTGAATTCCTGGGGGTTTTGATTGATGGATCCGGCCCTCAGACAGTAAAGTCAAAGCTATCAAAAATGTTTCACTTTTACTGAAAGATTTAAGGTTGTTTCAAAGCATAATTCATACTTTTGCTAGGTCAGTGAGAGTTTGCTGTACATGAACTATCATATCATCACTGTCATCAGCCATTCAGTCATGTTTGACCCTCGGCCACGGTATGGATCAGCCCTCTCCATGCCGCTCTGTCTTTCACTGTCTCCTTCAGATCCATCATGGTCATCTCAATGTCATTTTTTATAGTGTCCAGCTGGTAGGTGCTAGGATGGGCTCTTCTCCTTTTTCCTCTAATCATTTCCAGGATGATTGATATTTTTGAGCGAGTCAGCTCTCAAAACATGCCCAAAGTATGATAGTTTCTATTTGGTGTTCTTGGTTTCCTGTGATATTTTTTGGTAAAGTTTGGTCTAAAATGTCTTTGTTATTTTTGCAGTCCACGTGGTGCATTATAGTCATCTCCAGCACCAGAATTCACATCCACCTTTCTGCTATCTGCCTTTTTCACAGTCCAAGTTTCGCATCCATAAGTAATAACTCTAGAAAAAAATGTAGAAGAGAGCAACCAGGATGATTAGGGGACTGGAGACTTAGACATATGAAGAACAGTTACGGGATCTGGGCATGGCTAGTCTAGGGAGGATAAGGATCAGGGGAGACATGATAGTGTTCCAATATTTGTGGGACTGCCACAGAGAGGAGGGGTCAAGCTGTTTTCTAAAGCACCTGAAGACCAGACAAGGAATAATGGATGGAAACTGATGAAGGAGAGATTCAACCTAGAAATAAGGAGGAACTTTCTGACAGTGAGAACAATCAACCAATGGAACAGTTTGCCTTCGGAAGTTGTGGGAGCTTCATCAATTGAGACTTTCAAGAAGAGATTGGACTGTCATTTGTCAGAAATGGTGCAGGGTCTCCTGCTTGAGCAGGAGCTTGGATTAAGTGACCTATAAGGTTCCTTTCAATTCTGTTAATATGTAACCTGAATCTGTAAAAAGTAGCAATTGGGAAAAAATACTGCATTAACTAAGTTGCATTTGGAAGAGGGGCATAGTCAAGTGCCATGGTGACATGGAGTTCCCCACGCTCCACAGGGGGAATCCCAAATTCCTGTTGCCTGGAGGACCTGGTTCCATCGGAACCAGGCCAGGACAGTCCTGTAGGGGTGGTGAAGAAGGGGATGCTGTTGGTGATCTGGTATCAGCATACACCACAGAGAGCCAATTTAGAGCCCTCAACCAGTGGCAGTGGAAATTGGCTCCACTGGTGCCTCCAACCAGATGCCTTTAACCATGCACCATCCTAGCCGCGGTGGCTACGAAACACAAGGATTGTTTGTCTTTGAAGTTGGAAGTCATCTGGGAAGAGAATTTAAAGAAATGTGCAGGAGAGATAAAGGGGAGATCATGAAATAGAAGCTGTTGAGTGATTTCGCTGAAATATTCACTAGCAAATTTTTAAAATAGTTTTTAAGGGGGGAAAAAATGAGACCAGAAATCAGGAAGTGGCTAAAGTAGCAAATGGAGACTATGGAGCAAAAATTCAAAAATAATAAGTAACTAAAGCCCAAGGATTGTGAACTTTTGCTTTAAAAGGCCTGATGGAGATATAATGAACAATTAAGATAAATAAATTGAGGAGAATTTTTTGAGACTTGGACTTATTTTTTAAGGGGAAAAAATGGAAAAGACAAAATTTACAACTTATGTTGTAAGCCGCCCTGAGTCTCAGGAAAAGGGCGGCCTAGAAATCGAACTAATAAATAAATAAAATTGGAAGAGTGAACCTAGAATGCCATTTGTTGGGCAGAGCATCTGAGGTTGTGGAACAAAGCTTTTGTGTGGCAACTGGATGATTTAAAATGGTTTTGGGATTTGGTGGAGGCAGAATTTCCATTATAACTGGAGTTTGCTGAACATTTAAGAGTGCAGGATCTCATCAGTATGGAGAAAATTAATCAGGTGGAAGTAATAGAAAGACTTAAAGGCTTGATAGTTGACTTTAGAAGAATTTGGGGACTTCAACCAAAAAAAGAGGCCAGGAATGAAATTCAAAGGGAACCAAAAACAGAGGAAGAGATTGTAGAGGAGGAAACGATTAAAGAAAACATCGAAACATACGAGGAGAAAGAAGAAAAGACGATTGGAACTGAAATGAAACTCAATGACTCTGTTAATGAATGTTTTGAACAACATTACAAATACCGTTATGATTGTTATCTTGAAACCTATGGCTACATTGAGAATAATAATAAGAAAAAAGAAGACATTAAAAATGTGTGGGTTAATAATTTTATGGAGATTAATAATAAGCAAATAATACATTTAAGAAGGAGAAAAGGAGCTGGGGAAAGAGTAGATACCAAGAGGATAATAAAAGAAGGAATGATAAGAAAAAGAAAAAGAAAAAAGGGGGAAAAGCTTAAGAAGTGGGGATGGAAAAAACATAAATATAAAAAGGAAAGAGTTGAGAAATCGAAAGGTTAGAATATTATAAAGTTTTTTTGTTTTGGTTTTTCTATTTCTAAAAGCATTAAAATTAGATTTAATAGGGATAAGGTGAATTGTTTACAGTTTAATGGCATCGGACCAGGATATCTGCGAGACCACCTTTTGCCACACAAATCCCAGTGATCGGTTAGGTCCCACAGAGTTGGCCTTCTCCGGGTCCTGTCGACTAAACAATGTCGTCTGGCGGGACCCAGGGGAAGAGCCTTCTCTGTGGTGGCTCTGACCCTCTGGAACCAGCTCCCCCCAGAGATTAAGATTGCCCCCACCCTCCTTGCCTTTCGTAAACTTCTTAAAACCCACCTCCGCCGTCAGGTATGGGGGAATTGAAACATCTCCCCCTTGCCCATGTAGTTTTTGTGTATGATTCGATTGTGTGTTTGTTGTTGTTATATATTGGGGTTTCTTTTTTGGACTTTTTAATCTAAAACTCTAATTTGTTTGTTACTATGTACTGTTTTTTACTATTGTTGTGAGCTGCCCCGAGTCTGCGGAGAGGGGTGGCATATAAATCCAATAAATCTAATCTAATCTAATCTTTAATATGCATAGTGAATTTAAGTATTGGATTATAATCAGGAGGGGGTTGTATAGCAGAGCTGCATGCGCAGCTTCAGGTTTTCAGTATGTGCGTGTGTATGTCCAAGTGAGTTTTTCCTTCTGTGCATGCAGGGCATTTTCTTACAACAGGGTTAGCCTGCCCTCCTGGGCCCAAATGCTTGGGGAAACAGCAGTTATGGACTGCTGCCCCCATGGGGGGAGATGCAATGGGGGTTAGTAAGTTTATGGAAGCAAAATCTCGGAAGGGGATGAGCCTGAGAGAGATTTCAGCATTTTTTTTTGCTTCCACGCATATCATAGCAAAAAAATGTCATAGCAAAAACATTGCCAAAATCTCACACGCACACATGTCCCCTTCTGAGATTTCGCTTCCTTCACATGCACAGAAGCACAATCTCACTCAGGCGCATGTGTGCACATGCCGTGGATGCGAAGCTGCACACACAACTCAATTTTTGCTACTGGTGCGGCGTCCTGATTCCTACCTCTAGCAACCTGGTACTGATTAAAGTGTGGTTTGTTTTTTCTTTACATATTCCTTATACAATATAATATTACAATTTGGGTGAATATTGTATACTTAGCTCTGCTTTTTTCTTTCTCTTTGTTATTTCTCTTTCTGCTGCTCCCTTTGGAATAAATAAATACAATGTATTAGTTAGCTCTACACAAAAGATCTATTTAACAGTAAAAGTGAATATTTACTATGTGAAATTATAAATGATTAACTGATTTAAAATAATATGACAAAGATAACACCATAATAATAGAATGAACTCTGATCTTAATAAACTATTTTATATAATTAGTATGATATTTTGGTAAGAGTTTTGTTTCCTTTTATACAAGATAAATAATGTTTAATAGAGGAAGGAATCAAAATTAATGGTTGATTAATGTTTGATTTAATATTTACTGAAAGAAATGATTTTTCTAAACAAAATCTATTAAAGTGGAAAAATTGAAAACTACTACATGGAGGTCTGAATGAACTAATTGATTTGGGATAGCATATGAAGCTCTTGAGGATAAATGTGAAAACCTGAAATGTATAATGAATACGAATATAAGATAATATGTTTAATAATAAGTCTAAACAGGTATTTAATTATGATAAAAGAAGGAATTAGGAAAAATAAACTTTGAGGAAAGGGATTAAAGAATGGGAGGGAGCAACAGGCCTAAAAATGAAAGGAATAACATATACAAGTATCTTGGAAAGTTAAGCCAATAGTTATTAAAAGTTAGAGTTAAATTTGTGGATTAACCTGATAGAGAACCCAGAAGATAAAATTAGATTTTTTACTGAAAGTAGCTGTTTATTCTTGGCGATATATACTTAGAAGAGGTTTTCCCCTCTATGAATAAATGCTAAAAACAATTTTTGGAAGGATATTGGTGCTTCCCCCCCTCCCCGCCCCAAATTTGAATACACAGCACCAGTCTGCTAGTTATGAGGTGAGTTAGGATGGAAGACACTCAAGGAAAGGTAAAAGAGAGTTGAAGTAGAAGTAGAGGGGGTGGAAGAGAAGGAGAGGGAGATAGAAGAGGAATGAGAAAAAAGTAGGTAGGAGGAGAGAGAGCAGGAGGGGAGTGCAAGAAAGAACAAGAAGAGAGGCAAACTGGTGTTAGTTAAAGAGGGGTGGAATATTATTATTATTATTATTATTATTATTATTATTATTATTATTATTATTATTATTGTTAATTAGATTTGTATGCCGCCCCTCTCCAAAGACTTGGGGTGGCTCACAACAGTAATACAAAAACAATATAACAGTGAGACAAATCTAATGTTAAAATAAAACTTATTTAAAACTCCAACAATTTAAAAACCATACAACACATACATACCAAACCTAAAATATAAAAGCCTGGGGGAGGATGTCTCAGTTCCCCCATGCCTGGCGATAAAGGTGGGGGGAGTTGATTCCAGAGGGCCGGGGCCACCTTCCCCTGGGGCCTGCCAAACGACATTGTTTGGTCGACGGGACCTGGAGAAGGCCAACTCTGTGGGACCTTATCGGTCGCTGGGATTCGTGTGGTAGAAGGCGGTTCCAGATGTATTCTGGCCCAATGCCATGTAGGGCTTTAAAGGTCATTACCAACACTTTGAATTGTGACCGGAAACCGATCGGCAGCCAGTGCAGGCCACGGAATGTTGCAGAAACGTGGGCGAATCTAGGGAGCCCTACGATGGCTCTCGCGGCTGCATTCTGCACGATCTGAAGTTTCCGAACACTTTTCAAGGGTAGCCCCATTTAGAGAGCATTGCAGTAATCAAACCTCGAGGTGATGAGGGCATGAATTACTGTGAGCAATGACTCCCAGTCCAGGTAGGGCTGCAACTGGTGCACCAGGCGAACCTGGGCAAACGCCCGCCCTCCTCGCCACAGCCGAAAGATGGTGTTCCAATGTTAGCTGTGGATCGAGGAGGACACCCAAGTTGTGAACCCTCTCTGAGGGGGTCAATAATCCCCCCCCCTGGGTAATGGATGGACAGATGGTATTGTCCTTGGGAGGCAAAACCCACAGCTACTCCGTCTTGTCTGGGTTGAGCTTGAGCTTGTTGACACCCATCCAGACCCCAACAGCCTTCAGGCACCGGTACATCACTTCCACTGCTTTGTTGACTGGACATGGAATAAGATATGGACCTTTGAATAATGGAGAAAAATATGTGTAACTATATATGTTGTTTGTAACACTGGAAGGTATATACATGTTAATTTGTATGTGAGAAAGTGGAGAAAAAATTAAAAAAAATCAATAACAAAAACTGCATTCTAACCTGCATGCTCTCTGAAGTTGTTATGCTTCTGTTTCTTCATTAATCTCTATAAACTGTCACATTTATATTAAAAGAATTCCTTATAGTATATCGTTTTTTTAATCCTATTGGGAGAAAACACCTTTTTTCTAAATTTTAGAACAGTAATTTTTTCTTTAAAAGCATTCATTACTTAACAAATAATAAAAAATAAATACACGATACCAACTGTCTGTTTGATTTCCTGCTTTCCTGGAATTTTCAGCCTTCTTCTTCTTCTTCCAAAAACATTTATTATTCTTTTGGAGGTGAAGGAAAGAATTATGTGCTATTTCAGACTGTTCTGTTAGATTGTGCTGTTCCTTTGCACTTCAGTAAGAACATTAGTGTTGTGTCTTATTTCTTGGCAAGACACATATTTAGCAAGCTTCATTTACTTTTGCCTATAACAAACCAACATGATTTTATGTTTGCATACTTTGTTCATGCAAAAGTATCATTACAAAATTACCATTATTGAGGCTGTGCACATACAAATAAATGGCCAAGAAAACATGCTTTGGACCTTGTATGAATAAGAAGAGTATCTGTGATGAATCTTAAATTATACAGAACTACACAGTTCCATGTCCTGTAGGATAAAGTTCAAAGGAAAGGGGAGTTCATTCAAGAAATTGCTTTAAACAATTGGTGGAAATCACTTAAATTTTGGTTGTTGTTTTAAAAAAAAATAAAATTTATTTGGAGATCACTGAAGTAAAAACCCAAATTTTAACAACAGAACCATCTTTTTGTTAATGCACAAAAGACATTTTCTTTCATTGGGATAATTTACTCAAAATAGACAAACAAGTGTGAGACCTGGAAATGCAGGGATGTTTAGCTTTATTTAGAAGATTGTGGATAAAATAAACTCATATAAGAATTGGATTTTGCAAGCACAAAATATTTTAAATTTTTTTTGTTGTCTTGGCTAAAATTGAGTTTTTAAAATTCCTTTAGGTATAAGTAAAAAGTTGATTAAAAATACACATACTTCATTTTTAGTTTAGATGTGTGTGTGTGTGTGTGTGTGTGTGTCACATGTTTTTTTGCTGAATTTGAAAATTAAGGGAGACTAGGATAGATCTATTTCGGCCTTATTTTGGCCTCATCAGCTAGCCATACCCACTGGGACTTGAACCTGCAACCTTTGCCTTGTAAGGCAGAGAATTATCTTCTAGGCTACAGTATCCAATCCCTTTAGCTCTGCACCAGGGAAGGGTTACATATTTTTGTGTCAAATAATATACAGTATATATATATATATAACTTTTGTTGAGCAATAAATGTTAGAACCAATTAATTTATGCAAGTGGCTATAATGATAAACATTTTGACAACTCCAGTATTAGTAAAACTAAAAGGTGCACTTTTCTCAAAACATTTCTGCTCAAATAAAGTGGCTGCTCTGATGTATATGACATGGTTATTGTGATTTGGCATTTTCAGACACTTAATGCTGATTTTTTTTGTCTGCCTGGTTTAGTAATGGCAACTCTCTATTTGTAACAAGAAAATAACTAATCATAATCAATAACTAATCATAATCAAATATTTCAGTTAAGGCACAAATGATCGGGTTCAAATGATCATATTTAGGACATATTATTATGGCAATGCTGAGAAGAATGGAAGGAAAGAGAATGAAAAATGAATGAGCATGATGGATGGGTGATGACATGTATTTTATGGCACATTTATTTATTTATTTTATTTATTAAATTTGTATGACACCCCTCTCAGTAGACTCAGGGCGGCTCACAACACAATAGAAACAGTTCATGACAAATCTAATAATTTACAATTTAAAATATTTTTAAAAACCCATTATTAAACAGACATACGTACAAACATACCATACATAAATTGTATATTGCTGAGATATCTCAGTTTCCCCATGTCTGACGACAAAGGTGGGTTTTGAGGAGTTTACGAAAGGCAAGGAGGGTAGGGGCAGTTCTAATCTCTGGGGGGAGCTGGTTCCAGAGAGTCGGGGCCACCACAGAGAAGGCTCTTCCCCTGGGGCACGCCAACCGACATTGTTTAGTTGACGGGACCTGGAGAAGGCCCACTCTGTGGGACCTAATCGGTCGCTGGGATTCGTGCGGCAGAAGGCGGTCTCGGAGATATTCTGGTCCGATGCCATGAAGGGCTTTATAGGTCATAGGTCATAATCAAACTACATCCATATCTCAATACTATACTCTCAGGCGAACTATGGCTGCAAATTAGTCTGTCCTGGTGCTCTGAGCATAGTCATAGCCTGAAGAATAGAAGAGCTGACTAATATATCCAAAAATCTACTGAAAGCTTTTCAAATTGCTCTCACATGCCTAAGGCTGCAGTCTGAAACAGCCTTACCTGGAAAAGGGCCAACTGCATTTGGTAGTTTTCATCTGAGATTGAGTACACAGAGATTATGATACTCTCCCTATTAAATCTCAGCAGGATCATAGGCTTGAAGGGTGTTTGATTAGATAAATACAAGCTGCATGGGTGGCTTGATAGTTTTCAAAACAGATTTATGAGAGAGGCAAAGATTCTGACTGTGTTATCCAGAGTCAACTAACATGTGACAGAGGCTTTTGTCAGTCATGCCTGTTTAAAGACAGAAAGGTTGACTTTCCTTTTTCAGAGCAAAGCTGGTGATTGTTTGGAGTGGCAGTGTTTCTTAGTGTGCTAAGAAAATTATTGATTTTGGCTATGTTCCCTTCTTGTTATGCAACATATAAATTAATATGGGCTTTGTGGCTTCAGAAATCCACTTAGAATTTCTAACTTCAAGAAATATGTCCTGTTGATTCTTAAATGTATAAAGCATAGAAGTAGAGAATCTCAAGTCCTCCAAATGTTGCACAATTCAACATTGGAGGATTCCACTATCCCCCAGTATTAGCCAAATTAATTGAGATTACAGTTAAAATGATAAATAAGTGAAAGACCACAGATTCCCCATTTTCACTTTAAAGAATTATATAGGCACTATCTTCCTTTCAAATAAGTATGAAAAGGGACCTGGAATCTCAACTTCCGCTTGCAAACTGACATCCCAAAAAACCCTGATACCTCTAGCAGATTCTAGAAACCTGCTGTATTTCAGGTAAGAATTTAGTGAAGAAAGTGATATGTTTGCCGCCTTGTGGTGTGACCAGAACAATCTAGAACTGAACACACTCAAAACCGTAGAAATAGTGGTAGACTTTAAGAGAAACCCTTCCACCCTTCCACCTCTCACAATACTAGACAACACAGTATCAACAGTAGAGACCTTCACATTTCTAGGTTCTATCATATCTCAAGACCTAAAATGGTCACCTAACATCAAAAACATCATCAAAAAAGCACAACAAAGAATGTTCTTTCTGCGCCAGCTCAGGAAGCTCAAACTGCCCAAGGAGCTGCTGATACAGTTCTACAGAGGAATCATTGAGTCTGTCATCTGCACCTCTATAACTGTCTGGTTTGGTGCTGCAACCCAACAGGACCGACACAGACTTCAGAGGATAATCAGAACTGCAGAAGAAACAATTGCTGCCAACCTGCCTTCCATTGAGGACCTGTATACTGCACGAGTCAAAAAGAGGGCAGGGAAAATATTTACTGACCCCTCACATCCTGGACCCAAATTGTTTCAACTCCTACCCTCAAAACGTCGCTACAGAGCACTGCACACCAAGACAACTAGACACAAGAACAGTTTTTCCCCGAACACTATCACTCTACTAAACAAATAATTCCCTCAACACTGTCAGACTTTCTACTAAATCTGCACTTCTATTCTACTAGTTTTTCTCATCATTCCTATCACCCATTTCCTCCCATGTTGAGTGTATGACTGTAACTTGTTGCTTATATCCTAAGATTTTTATTACTATTGCTTCTTCATTGCTTATTTGACCCCTATGACAATCATTAAGTGTTGTACCACATGATTCTTGACAAATGTATATTTTATTTTATGTACGCTGAGAGCATATGCACCAAGACAAATTCCTTGTGTGTCCAATCACACTTGGCCAATAAAAAAATCTATTCTTGACATCTTATATAAAATAATAATAATAAATAATAATAAAAGCAGGATAAATATGCGAAAAATGGGGAAATCAATGGAATTATCCAGAAATATGAATCAAACAAACAATACAAGATGGGAAACATATCCAACACGTCTTGTATTTTCCCACAATAACAACAGCCCTCTGAGGTGGGTTTGGCTGAGAGAGAATGACTGGTCCAAAGTCATTCAACCTGTTTTCCTGAGCAGCCTTAATTTCATGCACATGTTTGATTAAGCTCTGTTTGCCTGCTTCCATTGCAAAATTTATAAATCCTGTCAAATAATAAATGTCAGTACATTAAATCAAATATCCAAGACTTGAAATTACATGAATTATTCACACCTTTAATGAAATGTACAAGAAACAGAGACATGAAATATTTTTGATCCTGAAATCCAAAATATTTCTGTGGTGTCAAAATAGAGAAAGGAAACTTAGCAAGACACTATCAACAATATTACATCTTATAATAAGTGTGCTCTTCAAAGCTGATATAAGATAGGCGGTATATTTATCTAATAGTGCTAAATATTACAAACCAAACTTTAGAAGTACCTAGGATTTCTCCATATTTTTAACATAGTCAAAATATGCATGATTGTGAGATCAGCAAAACATATAGCTTTTCCCCTTATTTATGACAACTGAAGATGTTTGAAAAATGGTAGCTATGCTGATCTGTCAGCAGAAAATCCCAAATTGTACCTGGATAATATCTTTATTGAACTCAACCAAAATGACACGAAACAGTAAATTTTGAAGTTCTTCAAAAGATTTCATGAGGGGCAATATTACCAGTGCAAGAGTTGGGAAAGGTAGAATCAAAGAAAATTGCCTGGATTTTTTGTTGCAAGTCTGAGATCAGGAGTTTCATGAGGTATAGTTCAACACTATTCACTCTTGTGTGCCAGCTCTTGTTCAATGCCCCTTTGTCCTTACAAAATAAACAGTGCTTGGGAAGAATAATCAAAACAGAAATTTCAATTGGAGGTTGACACATAAAAAAAGGCTCAATCAAAAGAGATAAATAAATATCAGAATGAAATGAAAGGTATCAAGTAATGCTTTGTAAACAGTAATGTGATTTTAAGGAAATTAATGCCAATAGGATCCAATCTGATGCCAAAAGAAAAAACTCAACCATTTCTACATAAATACATTGAATGTAGCTTTTTCTTCCAGCCCTGACTAGTCGCTAACTATCTTCTCAGCTCTTACCTTGCAGGCTGTTTCGTTGTTTCTCTCTATGAAGAATGTTTTCCAAGCTCTAAGTCTTTGCAGGGTTTGTTTCATTACTCTAACTTGCTCTGAGTAAGTTTCTTTCCCGCCCTAACCAGGTGCTAACAAATGTTCCCAGCTCTTACTGGCTTGCAAGCTCTTTCATTGTTACTCTCTGCCAAGAATGTATTCCAAACCCTGTATTCTTTGTAGGGTTTTTTCCCCCATTGCTTTACTTGCTCCAGATATTTCTTTCCAGCCCCAACCAGGTGCTATTAATGTACTCAAGCTCTTTCATTGTTACTCTCTGTGAAGAATGTTTTCCAAGCCCTATGTTTTTGCAGGGTTTGTTTCATTCCTCTAACTTGCTCTGAGTAAGTTTCTTTCCAGCCCTAACCAGGTGCTAAAAATGTCCCAAGCTCTTACCTGCTTGCAAGCTCTTTCATTGTTACTTTCTACCAATAATGTATTCCAAACCCTGTTTTTGTAGGGTGTTTTTTTCATTGCTTTACTTGCTCCAGATATTTCTTTCCAGCCCTAACCAGATGCTATTGATGTACCCAAGCTCTTTCATTGTTACTCTCTGCGAATGTTTTCCAAGCCCTAGGTCTTTGCAGTTTTTTCCCCATTGGTCTAACTTGCTCCAAATGTTTCTTTCCAGACCTAACCAGGTGCTAACAATGTTCCCAGCTCTTACCAGCTTCCAAGCTCTTTCATTGTTACTCATTCCAAAGAAGAATGTTTTCCAAGCCTCAAGTCTTTGCAGGGTTTTTTCCATTGCTCTACTTGCTCAGACTGTTTCTTGCCAGGTGCTAATGATGTTCCCAGCTCTTTCATTGCTCCTCTCTCAGAATATTTTTTTAAAGCCCTTAACCAGGGGATAAAATAATGTGCTGAAGCTGACCAGACTAAAAACGCTAGCTAGATGAATACCTGGTAAGCAGATTCTTTTCCCTAATTTGCTCTCCAGAAACTAAGGTGTGTCTTATACTCAGATGCATCTTATACTTCAAAAATATGGTATTTAGCAGGTGGTCATTCAATTTATTATAAAGTTTGCTTGGAATGGCTGCCACAAGTGAATGGGATAATGAGGAACAGTGGCTAACTTGGCATTTACAAGCTGCAGAAGAATTCACAAGAAGCATGAAAACCCATAGTAAGTCTTCCTTAACAGTTTAAGATTAACTTAGGTATGGTACATTCTTTCCATAAATATAGGGAGAGGGAGGAGGCAAAACCAAATGTGAGGATCACTCATGATTTCAGTGATACAGAGTAGGGGTTTGTATTGCTCTTTCGTGTTGCTCTTAATGGAAAACCAACCCCCATATATTTTATATTGCTATAATCTAGGGTCAGGAATGGGTAACTTGTGCCCAAAACCACATGAAGATCTAATACCCTCTTTTTATATTCATTGAAACCCCCCTTTTTGATTCCCTGAAACAGTCTTCCATTATTGAATGATGGGAAACAGATGAAAGCTGTAATGGGATAATCCATAGTACCAAGATTAAAAAACAAAACTAACCCCAGCCACACAAGTGATGTGGTCCCCATTCCATTGCGATTGTGAGCCCTTCCCATTGGACGGTATAGATATATAAAAGGGAATTGAAGAGACATATCAGTTATCCTGCTTAAAGAATTTAACTGCAAGACTTTATTTCAGTTCTGTGTATTATAAGCAAAAGCAAACAGGCTGTATGTTCAAGTGCACACGCAATATAACAAAGTCTTATTTCCTAGGGAACATGGCTGCAAAAATCCCAAAAGTAAGGATCTAAGCAGGGAATTAGGTCACAATCCAAAGGTCCAAAAGCCCAATATAAATTGTCAGCCAGTTTGGGTTCCAAAGGAGAGAGTTTTCATAGGCAATGAGTTCAGGAGACAAATGCACAGAGATCTGACAAAAAGAATGGCTGTTTACAATGGAGGGTTGCTCTTGAATAGTAATGTTATCCATTGCAGGTTTACACAACCAAGAGTGGAAATGCCTTTGATAGGCAAGAAGCTTGGTGTTCTGCAACGTGCTCCAGGATTGGAAGCAAGTCCTGGATCTGTCTCTTCATTGCCTGATGCTGCCAGCTGCTTTGCACGTTCACCAGCTTTCATTAGCCTCAGAGATCTGCTAGGTTTTTCCTGAGACTAACTTTCCTCTTGGCTGTCATCAACACTGCGTCCCAGCAATTCCTAGTATTTGTCAGGTGTATCAAAAGCAATATTTCCCAGCCTGGACTCTTCTGTATCCAACCTAGCAATGGCCTCTGTGAAGTTGTTAGGGTAGAAGTTGGGGCAGTACAACCTGGACATCATTCAACAACATGAGGAAGCAGAGTGGATGAATCATATTTTGAAATATGAAGCATGATGCATATTACCTTTAAACATTTCCGTAGTTTAGCATGTACATCCACTCCAAAACATTCAACCCATCCCAAAGGATTTTTGATTTTGTTTAGAGGCTGCATTAGAAGCAACAGTGGTTATTAAACTCTCGATGAAATTAATTGTGTGTGAAGATTATATTACTACAGTTGCTTTATATTAATGTGCAGAGAGAAATGTAGGGGGTTGCTATCAAGAAGCTCTTTGCAGGGATATTTTGGCTGTATAAAATATAACAAGAAAATATTCTGGTATCTGGAAGTTCCAATCATTCTGAATTCTGTGAAAATAAGATATAAGGGAAAAGGGGGGGGGGGTTGTTTTTGCTTGTTTGAAGGAATTATGACATTTATTCAATTTTTAATTATATAATAATAATAATAATAATAATAATAATAATAATAATAATAATAATAACAATGTGCAGACTCTGTAAAGAAACAGATGAAACAATCGATCACATACTCAGCAGCTGCAAAAAGATCGCACAGACTGACTACAAGCACAGAAATGATGCTGTGGCACAGATGATCCACTGGAACTTGTGCCAGAACTACCATTTACCAATGGCAAAGAACTGGTGGGATCATAAGCCCGAAAACGTGGTCAAAAATGAGCAAGCAAAACTATTGTGGGACTTCCGACTTCCGACTGACCGAATTCTGAAGCATAACACACCAGACATCTTGATTGTGGAGAAAAAGAAAGTATGGATCAGTGACATCGCAATCCCAGGGGACAGCAGAATTGAGGAGAAGCAGCTAGAGAAATTAGTGAAATACTAATTTATATTAGTCTTTCAGTAATTAACATTAGTGAAGATCTAAAAATCGAGCTGCAACGACTCTGGCTTAAGCCAGTGAATGTGGTCCCAGTGGTACTTGGACGCTGGGCGCAGTGGCAAAGGATTTCAGTGGACATTTGAAAACCATTGGAATTGACAAAATCTCCATCTGTCAATTGCAAAAGGCTGCTGTTGTATCCTGTAATGGCTACCTTGTAACTCCTGTAAATAGTTTGTTCCTCTTTCCAGCGCTGTCTGAGCCAAAGCAGGAAGTCGCTCCTGATTGGCTCAGACGCGGCCGGCTCTAGCTTTGGCGGGAACCGCAAATGTATAAAAGGAGCGGTTTCTCCAGGCAGAGTCAGTCGGTACTCGCTGAATTGTCACTTTGCCTTGCTGAGCTGTCACTTGTTCTCTGAGCTGAATAAAAGTACCGATTGCTCAAAACCCTGCCTCTGGGTCTACTTCACTGGCGACGAACGGACGGAAGAAACATCGCGTGCAAAATGAACAAAGTCCAGATCGGCCAGGCTCCGGAACTCTTCGATCCCGAGAAGACAACCTGGGACGAGTATATGGCCACCTTCGAGATCTTCCTCGAGGCGGCGGGAATAGAGGACGCCGAAGCCGATCGCAGACGGGCTATTTTCCTTAATTACTGCGGCCCAGAAATCCGTGGACTTGCCCAGACTCTCACCGAACCGCAGCAAGCAAGAACCGTAGCGTGGGACGTCCTACAGGAAAAGCTAGCGAGCCATTTCAAACCGACCAAACCGGCCATGGTTTTTCGGCATCAATTTTCCATGATGGCTCAGAAAGAAACCGAGTCAATCAACCAGTTTACAACGCGGCTTCGAACGGTACTTGCTCAATGCAAGTTTAAAGACCCGGAAGCTCGCCTCACCGACGCCCTGGTTTTCGGCATGAGAAGCGCTACAGTGAGAAATAAACTCCTCACCGAAGAAGAGCCGACTCTACAAACCGTGATTAAATTAGCGCAAACCGCAGAAGCAGCCGACGCAGCGGCGAGAGAATTGAAAGAGCACGGAAGGCGAGAACTCATTGCCAAAATCGACTCCGCGTCTCCCAGCGCCGTAGAAACAGACGACCTCAGCCAACCAACTCTCAGCGGGGACAACTGCCTCCTGGTGCAAGACCAGCCGAGACACCTTAGAGCAACTCACCCAGCCCCCTGCGCGGGCTGCCGGGGAAATCACCAGCGCCATCGATGCCCCTTCCGAGACGCTACATGCCGCCGTTGCAACCGGAGAGGCCACATCGCCATCGCATGCAGAGCAATAGCACCAGAAGAAACATTCGCCACACCGCAATACCAGCGACCACAAAACCAGAGCCCCCAATCGCGAGAAAGGAGACCGTTCCGCAACTCGGGTCAAAGGAACTACTCAACCGCTAACCGCGACTACTATAGAGGTAACTCTCAATTTTCCGTGAATAACACGGCAACCAAAAAGGGGGCTAAAATTGTTATCTCACTGTTACTGAATAACCAGCCTTGCTCAATGGAGCTGGATACGGGCTCTAGATATACCATCATGCCCTGGGAGAAATTTAAACTGTATATGCCTAATGTGTCTAAGGCTGACCTAAATCAAACCTCGTTAGTGATCAGAGACTTTCAGGGGGGAGTAATCTCGGTCCTGGGAACAGCAAATGTACCTATTGCATTCAAGAATGTTAAATGTACCCTTCCCATGCTTATTGTAACGGGGGCCAAGCACTCTCTTCTGGGTTTAGCGTGGATGGAACCGTTGGGGATCGAAATTTCGGGTGTGTGTAATGTAAATTGTGATAATATGCCTAACTTTGTGAAAGAGTTCCCTGAGGTGTTCAGCCCCACCTTGGGTTTGTATAAGGGGCCCCCTATATCATTCTCTATTGACCCCAAGGTCCCACCGATCAGACTAAAACCTCACAGGGTCCCCCTTCCGCTTCTCCCCAAACTAGACATACAGCTAGATAAACTTATTAGCCAAGGTATTTTGGTCCCTGTGGAGCAGGGGCCATGGGAAACTCCTATAGTTACACCCCTGAAGCCAGATGGTTCTTTAAGAGTTTGCGCTGATTACAAATCGACCCTGAATAAGGCACTCCAACACCACCCCTACCCCATCCCGGTTGTGCAACAACTGCTACACTCCCTGGGGGAGGGGAAAAGGTTCGCAAAGATCAACCTGGCGCAAGCTTACCAGCAACTTCTGGTCGATGAACAAACAGCAAACGCTCAAACAATTGTAACGCACAGGGGGGCTTTCAAATGCACGAGGTTACAGTTTGGGGTAAGCATAGCCCCAGGAATATTCCAGAGCATTATGGAACGCCTATTGTCAGGGGTAAATGGGGCCATTCCATACTTTGATGACATCTTAATTGCAGGGGAAAACCAGGAACAAGTAAACAAAAGAATAAGGGAAGTACTTAAGAGGTTACAGGACAAGGGATTAAGAATCAAGCCTGATAAATGTGTCTGGGGAACCAACAGTATAGAATTCCTAGGATATAAAATAGATAAAGAAGGCATCCACCCCACAACAGAAAAGCTGAGAGCAATTAGAGAAGCCCCAGAGCCACGAGATAAGAATGAGCTACAGGCATTTTTGGGCCTCCTTAATTTTTATTCCGTTTTTTTAAAGCAGAAGGCAACAGTAGCAGAGCCTCTCCATCGTTTACTCCAGAAGGAAGCCCGCTGGACATGGGGGAAAACTGAACGTGAAGCTTTTTCTCAAATAAAGAATTTATTAACTTCTAAAAGTGTAGTAGTCCAATATAGTGCTTCACTACCCATTAGGCTCACGTGCGACGCTTCGCCGTACGGCATAGGAGGAGTCCTAGCTCACGTTCTACCTAATAAGACAGAGGCCCCAATAGCATTTTTTTCAAGAACCATGACCAGCACGGAGAGGAATTATAGCCAGTTAGACAAGGAGGCTCTAGCATTAGTGGCAGGGGTAAAAAAGTTTCACAATTATATTTTTGGAAGAAGTTTTGAGCTAGTCACTGACCACAAGCCCCTACTAGGTCTGCTAGCCCCCAACAAGCCCACTCCACCTTTTATGTCTCCAAGATTAATCAGATGGGCTCTTTTCCTCTCAGGGTACCAGTATGAGCTCACCCACAAGGGGGGGAAGGAAATCAATCACGCAGACGGCCTCAGCAGGTGCCCCATAACAGACTTAGTGGAAGACCCTGTTCCTTCCACAGATGTGTTAATGATAGAACTCGAGGATAACCCACTAACCACAGCAAAAGAGGTAGCTGCACACACGCAGCAAGATCAAATCCTTAAACAAGTGGTGAACTGTGTTCTAAAGGGATGGCAAAATGATGTTGTGAAACCTGAATTGTGTGATTTCAAAAACAAAAGACTTGAGTTATCGTATGTAAAGGGTTGTTTGCTGTGGGGGGATAGAGTGATCATCCCCAAAAGCCTAAGGGAAAAGGTACTCAAAATGTTACATGTGGGTCATCCTGGGATTGTCAGGATGAAGAGCCTGGCAAGGGGGCATTTATGGTGGCCAGGGCTGGATGCTGATATTGAAAGTTGGGTTTCAAAGTGTGAACCGTGCCAAGAGTCTCGGCCCAGTCCCCCCAAAACAACTCCGGCTGAGTGGGAACAGCCTGCTGGTCCTTGGTCTAGAATCCACATTGATTTTGCGGGCCCAGTGGGGTCCCAGTATTTTTTAATAGTGGTTGATGCCTTCTCCAAATGGGTGGAAATAATAGCAATGAACAACATAACCACAAGTGCCACCATCAAGGTATTGAGTAGACTGTTTGCATCCCATGGTTGCCCAGATATCTTAGTGTCTGACAATGGGCCACAGCTAACAGCCAGGCAATTCGAATTGTTCCTAGATGGCCTAGGGGTCAGACATGCCCTCATCTCGCCTTATTCGCCCTGGGCTAATGGATTGGCAGAACGTTACGTGTGGGTGGCAAA
Source organism: Erythrolamprus reginae (assembly GCF_031021105.1). Taxonomy (NCBI): domain Eukaryota; kingdom Metazoa; phylum Chordata; class Lepidosauria; order Squamata; family Dipsadidae; genus Erythrolamprus; species Erythrolamprus reginae. The sequence continues at coordinate 288,553,353 of NC_091951.1, forward strand.
GGAGGCATTGCACAGGTCAGGCCCTGGGGATGTGCAACAAAACTTGGACCAATTCTTACTCACCCAACACATCACCCCTAACTCACACACACATGTAAGCCCTGCAGAGTTATTGATGGGAAGAAAATTGAGGTCACCACTAGACAGGTTAAACCCAAGGTTCTGTGTTAATAATAACCAAATGTGTGTAAAACCTGAAAGAGAAATGTATTTGGGACAAAATGTATATGTAAAAAGTTTTGATGGAAATGTAAACTGGATGAAGGGAGTTGTTGTTAAGCAAAATGCACCAAAGACTTATATTGTAAAACTAGAGGATGGTCGTTTGTGGAAACGACACATAGACCACATTCGGAAGCGAACAGAAAATCAATTGCCACAAACCGCTGACATGGACTCTCCCCCTTCAACAGACTTTAGTACATTGCCCGAGTTAAGAAACACGCAAAGAGACTTATCGGGCCAGGGGGAACCATCCAGCGACGCCGAGCCATCCTCGTCCTCCGAAGCCTTCGTTGGGCCCGCCAGGCCAAGTCCGCCGCGCCGGGAGAACAGCGGCGAGCCATCCTCCACAGTCAGTGTCGAAGGAGAAATTGAACTGCGCAGGTCAGCGCGAGCTCCTCGGAGGCCCCACCGATTGGACGACTTTGTCACATGGCTTTCTTGATGGATGTGTCCAACTATGAGGGGAGGGGTGTTGTATCCTGTAATGGCTACCTTGTAACTCCTGTAAATAGTTTTTTCCTCTTTCCAGCGCTGTCTGAGCCAAAGCAGGAAGTCGCTCCTGATTGGCTCAGACGCGGCCGGCTCTAGCTTTGGCGGGAACCGCAAATGTATAAAAGGAGCGGTTTCTCCAGGCAGAGTCAGTCGGTACTCGCTGAATTGTCACTTTGCCTTGCTGAGCTGTCACTTGTTCTCTGAGCTGAATAAAAGTACCGATTGCTCAAAACCCTGCCTCTGGGTCTACTTCAGCTGCTTTTACTGGGATCGGCAAACATAATTCGCCGCTACATCACACAGTCCTAGGGGCTTGGGAAGCGCCCGACTGGTGATAAAATACGAAATCCAGCATAGTGATCTTGTTTGCTGTGTTGTATTGACATAATAATAATTTATTAGATTTGTATGCCGCCCCTCTCCGAAGACTCGGGGCGGCTGGTCTTTGCAGGCTAAATAATAATAATAATAATAATAATAATAATAATAATAATAATAATAATAATAACAACAACAACAACAACAACAATAATAATAATAAGATTTGTATGCCGCCCCTGTCCGAAGACTCGGGGCGGCTGGTCTTTGCAGGCTATTTCTTTTTTATGATCCTATGATCCCTTAGTTTAGGGTAGAGTTGTGGTGACTGAATGGAGCTGAGTACTTACTGTCCGAATGCCTACCTGAGGCCATGCAGAGTTCATAGTAGGTTTTTTTCTCTGTGCCCTAGAAGAGAAACATCTGCCACTATCTAGGATTGAATTCTCAACCTTCCGAGTGGGAGGTAAGGATCTTCACCACTAGGCCATCACCCTGCTCATTTATTCAATTTTTAATATTCACCTAAAACAGTTAGTTCCAAAGTCATACAAAATTCAGAAGTTATAATCATACAAAAGGTATGCTACAGAAATGGGTATCTGACAATAACAATAACAATTGAACTGTAAGAATGAGAAAGATTCCCAATTAAGGTGAAATAATAGGAAATAATTGGGAGACAGGAGGAAGAGCCACAGATTAGACAAGTTTGCAAAAAGTAGCCCACCGAGCAGTTAGATCAGTGGTTCCCAACCTTTTTTTGTCCATGCCCCACCTAAGCATCTCTAAAATCCTGACACCTCCCTCCCCCCCCCATGACATATAATTCTAACTATTCAAAAAGTGAACTCCTACTCATGTGGAGGAAGCCTAAAAGGCTACCAACTTGGTTTAAACAAGGTTCCAATTGCCCCTATGAAAAATCAAATTGTCCCTCCCCCCTTGTGGGGCGTAAGCCCCACGTTGGGAACCAGGGAGTTAGACAGAAGATGGCGTGGGAAACATTTCAGGAAGGACTCTTCCTAGTTTTGCACAGAGTAAAAAGGGAAGAGAGATCTTTTAAATCTTGCAAGAATCTATAAATGTAAACTTACAATAAAGTTACAGCTAGGGCTTCCGATTGAGTTCCTTGTCTAAACTACCTTACAGGGTTAATAAGAGAAACAAAAATTTAAAGGGGGAAATAAATGCTCTGGTTTTGATTGAAGGTTGGCTTCAGTTTGAATCCAACAAAAGGTAGGCAGAGAACTATTGATTAATAGGCAGAGAAATTCCATTAAGATGATGGAAATTACCTTTAGTATTCAGAACAGGATTAAAATGCCTTGAAAATGGATTTCCTGAGGAAACTGTTGTTGTTGTTTTTTACCCCAAAGAACCTTATTCTTAACAATGACAAACTCTAATCTTTTGTTTTAGTTCCCTCCCCACACACACAAAAATCAGTTTCTCTCTGTTGTCCTGCCCTTGAAACTCTGCCAATGGATTCATTATGGTTACAGGAAAAAGAAGAAACCACAAGTTCTTTGTCCAAAAATACCTGGGCTCATATCTGTGAAATAATATGGCACTCTCTCCAAACCATTAACAGGTTACTTCATACCCACAAAACATTCTTTCACTTACTTCACAGTGGTTATTTATGCTCTGATGAATAACAGGTTTTCCCTCTGGAAATTGTCACAAAAATAGAGACTCTATGCACTTGATAAAAAGAAGAAATAAGGGACTCAAGATCCATTCATCATCAAAACTTTTCCTGCACATACTAAGGTCTAAATGTTCACGTTTCATGCCAAAATTTAAAAGCAAATAACAAAAGAAATGGTCACAATGAAAATGTCATTGACTGAGATGGGCAGCTATTGAAATTGAATATGTAAATAGATTAGATTTAGATTAGATTTATTGGATTTATATGCCGCCCCTCTCCGCAAACTCGGGGCGGCTCACAACAAGGTAAAAACAATACATAATAACAAATCCAATACCCACCAATCTAATTACAATTTTAAGCTAAAAAATTCATAAAAAAACAACCCCAGAATATTAAAAAACAAGCACATAATCAATCTAACACCAAAACAACATGGGCAAGGGGGAGATGTTTCAGTTCCCCCATGCCTGACGGCAGAGGTGGGTTTTAAGGAGTTTGCGAAAGGCAAGGAGGGTGGGGGCAATCCTAATCTCGGGGGGAGCTGGTTCCAGACGGTTGGAGCCACCATAGAGAAGGCTCTTCCCCTGGGTCCCGCCAGACGACATTGTTTAATCAATGGGACCCGGAGAAGGCCAACTCTGTGGGACCGAACCGGTCGCTGGGATTCGTGCGGCAGAAGGCAACCAATGCAGACTGCGGAGTGTTGGAGTGATATGGGCATACTTAGAGAAGCCCATAATTGCTCTTGCAGCTGCATTTTGCATGATCTGAAGTTTCCGAACACTTTTCAAAGGTAGCCCCATGTAGAGAGCGTTACAGTAGTCGAGCCTCGAGGTGATGAGGGCATGAGTAACTGTGAGCAATGACTCCCGGTCCAAATAGGGCCGCAACTGGCACACCAGGCGAACCTGGGCAAACGCCCCCCTCGCCACAGCTGAAAGATGTTTCTCTAATGTGAGCTGTGGATCGAGGAGGACGCCCAAGTTGCGGACCCTCTCTGAGGGGGTCAATAATTCCCCCCCCAGGAAAATGGATGGACAGATAGAATTGTCCTTGGGAGGCAAGACCCACAGCCACTCCATCTTGTCTGAATTGAGTTTGAGTTTGTTGACACCGATCCAGGCCCCAACAGCCTCCAGGCACCGCAAACAAGTAATGCATTACTATGCTCTAAATGTGCTCTGTGAGCTCTCTTAGATGCACAATGCAATATCATGTAATATATGTGCCAGTATATTAACAAATACATTTTAATTTCCCAATAATCAGAAACTCAAGGAAAAAAGGATTTCATTGCTATTTCATTTAAAAAAAATCAAAAGTAGATAATTTTATAATGCGATATTTAAACCTAAAAAGCTATCAAATTCTATGCACCAGCGAGATGCTAAAGAATGAAATCTTAGCACAGAAAATGAAAACAGCATAATTTGTGCCCTGTTGAGAAAGGACAACACAGAGAGAAAATGTGCAAAACTTTCTCTTTAATGACTTAGAATAACTTTATTGTCACTTTGAATGTATCTTAATCGGCATACATTGAAATGAAGTGTTGTTGCCTACAGCTCACAAAGGATGTTCACCTCTAATATAACCTACATAAATATAACAAAATAAATAAATAAATACATAAAATAAATAAATACAAAATTATGCATATATTATATGACATGGAGAAACACAGTCTAGTACAGTGATGGTGAACCTATGGTATGAATGCCATAGGTGGCACACAGAGTCATATCTGCTGACATGTGAGCCATTGGTCTGGGAGGGTGTTTTAAGCTTCCAGAGAGTTTCCGGGTGGGTGGAGAAAGGTGTTTTTACCCTCCCCTGGTTCCAGATAAGTTTTTGGAGCCTAGAGAGGATGAAACACAAGCCTACTGGGCCTCACTGGTCTAGTACCTAGGTCACCAACTTGTGATCTGCAGACCATTGGTGGTCTATGAGAAAATTTTGGTGGTCTACAGAGAAATCTTTGCATTATTGTTGTTGTTATTATTATTATTATTATTATTATTATTATTATTTATTAAATTTGTATGCTGCCCCTCTCCGTAGACTCGGGGCGGCTCACAACAATAGTAGCAAAACAATATGTAATACAAATCTAACAATTTAAACTAAAAACCCATAATTTAAAAACATGCACACAACACACCATACATAAACAATATAGGCCTGGGGAAGTTATTTCAGTTTCCCCATGCCTGACGGCAGAGGTGGGTTTTAAGGAGTTTACGAAAGGCAAGGAGGGTGGGGGCAATTTTAATCTCAGGGGGGAGCTGGTTCCAGAGGGTCGGGGCCGCCACAGAGAAGGCTCTTCTCTCAAGGAGCCCAAAGGTCCAGTTGTGTGACTACCACAGCACTGGAATATGGGACCAACTTTCCCATCAACATCAGCAAACCATCGCCAGTTTTCCCGTATTCATTTTGCTTCACTCAAATTGACCAAGCTTCTTTAGAAAAGGAACAAAAAAGAGGATTCCAGGCTGGGTGCCTGGACCAGGCACTTTCTCTCAGGCCTCCAACCTGGAGGCCTCGCAGAACCAGAGAGATAGGCCCCAAAGGCAGCTGAGCCTTTCCACCACCACTGATCCATGGGATTTAAAATTATGAGTATGGTGATTTCTGAGATCCAAAAGGTTGGAGACCCCTGATCTAGTATACATGTATATGGTGAAAGGAACAAATCTTGTGAATTTACTAGAATCTGGTAGTCCTGCTAGAAACACTTTGAAACCTCTTCCCAGAGGGGAGTAACCGAAACAGATCATGTTTGTGATCTCTAACAAGGCCTTGAGCTCTAAGCACATACTTGATACTGTATCTTTAAAAACCAGGCCTTAGGGCCATCTTTGGCTCAACCTAGAAAAGTTAATAAATGAAGCACACCATTTTAGCAAAGGCATTTGCAATAAATTATGAGAGTGATGGTAGTGTCTGGGAAGATCACGTTATATATAAAAAATTCCACTGTGCTGCAATCACATTTTAATGTGTTTTGTAAGGATTTTAAGATTAAAAAGATGATTTGAGTGGTTCCATCTAGTACTTACTTAAAGTGTGATGTGAATTCTCATTATTATCCACTCCAATGCTAAACACGTTTTACCCTTGGAATTGTCTTCTTTTTCTGCAGATTATGGTACAATTTGGAATACATACAACTTAATGCTCTTGCATGAAAAATAATGTTCTTATATTCAGCATATAGCAGATGAGGCTGAACTAGAATTTCAGAATATTGAATAGGGATATTAACACTTTGAACAGATAATTCAGCTGGAAGGCGATTCAATTGAATGACCTTCATGAATTAATTATTTGAATTATTTATTCAGTTTATTCAGGCAATTTATTCAGATAAACTGTGTCCCATCATATGCCTTCATAAAGATTCAAAAGCTGTTCAGAGATTTGATGAAATTCTGGTGCTTTCTAGGACAGTTTAATGCTTTAAATCAAAGGGGATTCAGCTATTCAAACCAAATTCACAAATCAAATCATGATTGAAATTTTGAAAACCTAAACTGAAGGTGGAATCTTATATTTAAACATCCTGAAATAATATATTTCTGGAGTCACTTTAGAACTCAACAATAGTTTTCCAAAAATAAGTAGGCAGCCTCCTATGTTTCTTCAAGATTGCTTTTTTCAGAAATTCCAGACAGCATCAAATTATGGCAGTCCAAAAATCTACAGGAAGACCATATGGGGGGAAAGAAGATCTTGAATTCTTTAAATAAAAAGAAAGGGAATATTTCTGAGTAAACGAAAGCACTGCTACTTACTTTTTAAGGTGGCATCGATCCAGGTTAACAGTAGTTGCAGGAGAAAAATATTTGTCTGTGTGGCTGTTTCTATTTCTATTTATATAAAATACATGTGCAGTAAGTTGTTCAGTTGTGAAACCTAATCATAAGAGTGTGCAAAGTGTCCTCAATTTTGAAACAGTGAGCTGAGAATTAGAGAGTTGCCTGTTTCATAAGTGTGTGAACAGTAAGCAAATTCACATATCAGAGTTAAGCTCCTGTATATTTTCTTGCACCTCTGTTATTTATAATGACAAATTGCTTGGTGGAAAATACATTTGCTTAAAATACAAGCTTAAAATAAACTTATCCTGCAAAGCATAATAGAAGTTTTTTTTTAAATGTTATTTTAAGCTTCCTATGGCAAGGAGCTACCTTATAAACTCTTGGAGGTAAATAAACAAATATTTTCTGGTGGGGTATTGCCTACAGCAGTGATGATGCACCTTCCTCCGCCCCAGGTGTCGAAAAAGCATACATGTGTGCTATCGCACATGTGCCCACACCCATAATTCAATGCCTAGGAAGGGCGAAAACAGCATCCCCCACCCTGGCCCTCTGGAGGCCAGAAATGGACTATTTCCCAACATCTGGTGGGCTCAGTAGGCTTGTGTTTCACCCTCCCCAGGCTCCAAAGGCTTCCCTGGAACAGGAAGAGGATAAAAACGCCCTTCCCCATCCCCTGGAAGCTCTCTGGAGGCAAACAAATGCCCTCCCAGAGCCTCTGTGCCAGCCAAAAATCAGCTGGCCAGCACACACATGCACATTGGAGCTGAGCTAGGGCAACAGCTCGCATGCCAGCAGATATGACTCTGCATGCCACCTGTGGCACCCGTGCCATAGGTTCACCATCACTGCCCTACAGGTTTTCATTCCAAACTGCATATTTTATTAACCACCAACAGCAACTAATTCTCTGTAATCAAATTACTTAACCAAGCCCTATTGCAGGTCAGTAGCCTCCAACACAGATATGATTGCAGCCCATTATCACACAAAAATCTAGGATAATGTGGAGGAAGAAATATTAAGGAATGATATTTGAAAAGCTGTCCCTAAAAAATTAAGCCCCAGAAAAAAAACAAACCAAAAACACTCTACACTCGACTTTACAGAAAACAAAACCATTTCAAACAGGTTCTGAAAGAATAGCTTCAGCTTAGAAATCTTTTCCTACATTTTTAGGAATGAAGTCCTGTTAGTGGAAACCAACTGGCAATATGAAGGACCCACTTAGGAATGGGTAGCAGGTTCAATTTGATGAGCAATTTTCCAGCTGTCATGGGATGGCCATGGCTATGGAGGAACTTCCAGGCTCTGCTAGTTCCATGATTCAAAATTTCCTACTCTCCTTTCCAAATACAAGGCTTACTTGTTTCTCAATCAGCATGCTATGTGAAGTCAGTCTCTGTGAGCTTCAACTTGTGCATTATAAGCAGGTGTTATGGTTATTTTGGCTTGTGAGTGAGTGGCCTAACATTAGATGGGAACCCAGTTAACGATGTTATATATTCAGTATCAATAAGAAACAGCAGTTAAGCAAATCAAATCTTAGACTGATGCACAAACAGAGCATTTTTTAAAAAGCCTATGATTTGGAGCATGGAGATCACTTTACTTGAGGCAGCATTAAGGTAAAGGTTCCCTTCATACATATGTGCTAATTGTTCCAGACTCTAGGTGGCAGTGCTCATCTCCGTTTTTAAGCAAAAGAGCCAATGCCATCTGAAGATGTCTCCATGGTCATATGTTTGGCATAACTAAATGCCAAAGACGCACAGAACACTGTTACCTTTCCAGTAAAGATGGTCCCTATTTTTCTAATTGCACTTTTTAGGTGCTTTCAAACTGCTAGGTTGGCAGAAGCTGGGACAAGTAATGGGAGCTCACCCTGTTACATGGCCATAGGGATTCAAACCGCTGAACTGCCGATCTTTTGATCAACAAGCTCAGTGTCTTAGCCACTGAGCTGCCAAGCATTAGGAGATGACTAACACTAGTTAACACTAAAAAGAATCAAAGTAAAGAAGCTCTTAGAAAATGAGAGAGCGTTTAGTGTTGTTAAATTGCCACATTAAATTGCCAGAGACAATTTAATCCTGCCTTAGGCACAAAGACACCCTCAACTATATGGAGAAATCTTCCTTTTGGGTAAATATGGTATATCAAAAATATTTTTATTAAAAATTTTCAGACTTAAATTGCTTAGAATTTCCACATGCACTTTAGGACATCTGCTCAAACCTCTCTCTTCATCATTTTTACTTAATGTACATCGAAAGCATCCTTAGGAAGGTTCAAAAGAGTTAAGATGGCCACTGTAACTATATAACTTGTTGTGACTGATGTGAAAAAAAGGGACAGAGCTTTGATTGCACAGTGGCAAATCCCATCTTAATTTTTAACTCCCATTTTTGAGATGTCCCTGAATCATTTCCCCCCAGAAATATCACATGTGAAGTTATATAAATGTCATTAATTTTACTTGTTTAAAACATTTATATAGCCACTGATCTTATAATCAACCCTGGACAGCTCCCATACCAGGCCAGGCAACATGATCTCTCTGCCCTAAGGGGCTGCTCACTTTGGAGCAGTGGATAGTGATACCTCCAGGAATCAGGCAGGCCATCCTTGAATGCCTACATACCGCTCACCATGGCATTGTGTGTATGAAAGCCCTAGGGCACATCTATGTCTGGTGGCCAAGGATGGATCAGGAAATTGAGGGTTGGATGGTTAGATGCCAGGCATGTCAGCAATCCTGGCCTGCACTGGATTGGGAGTGGGAGTCCCCAAGGGCCTCATGGGCTAGTATCCACCTGGACGTAACTGGTCCTGTCCAGGGGCATACATTCCTAGTTCTAGTTGATGCATATTCAAAGTGGGTTGAGCTAGCACTAATGTCTACAAGAACAAGGGGACACAATCTGAAGTTAGTTGGGGGAAAGATCAAAAGCAACGTGAGAAAATATTATTTCACTGAAAGAGTAGTAGATCCTTGGAACAAACTTCCAGCAGACGTGGTTGGTAAATCCACAGTAACTGAATTTAAACATGCCTGGGATAAACATATATCCATTGTAAGATAAAATACAGGAAATAGTGTAAGGGCAGACTAGATGGACCATGAGGTCTTTTTCTGCCGTCAGTCTTCTATGTTTCTATGTTTCTACCACCTCTTCAGAAGCTGTCATTAGGGTTTTAGAAGGAGGTTTGCCACTCATGGACTTCCTGACACTGTGGTAACAGACAAGGCGTTCCAGTTCACTGCTGCCTTTCTAGCCAAGTTTTCTAGCCAGGCAGGGCATCTGCCATGCCACAACTGTGCCTGCTCACAGGGCAGTTAGGTCAGATAAAAAAGCCTTGGGCCACCTGGGGCATGGTAATTGGCATGATAGTATCTACACATACTTTTTAGCCCAACACACTACCTCATGCCAGGCCACTAGGTTCAATCCTGCTGAATTGCTAATAGGCTGCCACCTCCAGACTCAACTAGACTGTCTGCACTCAACTTTGATGCCAGACAACCACCTGTTTCCAAACGATGGCCCAGGGAATTTGCAGTGGGGGACTCAATTTTTGTAGTTAACTTAGGAAAAAGCCAAAAATGACTGCCGGGACAAGTCACTCAAGTAACTGGACCCTGCTTTTAGAGCGTCCAGCTCACTGGCACATTAACCAGCTAAAGCAATGAGTTGCCTGCACTGAGACAACATGACGAACTAGGCCTAAGCCTCCTGAGGAGTTTGCACCCACTCCAAAGCCCAGGCCCCCAATCCCAGCCAGCTGCCACAGGCGGTCCCTGAGAAGGCCCCATTGCCTACTTTGCCAGATGACTCAACTGCCTGAGCACTGCCATCATCCCTAAGTGAATCCTTGGCTAGGTCTCCAGGAGTTCCAGAGGACCCAGGACCAGTTCCTCCCTATTCAGTTGCTGGCTCTGAACTAAGGCAGTCTGGGTGGAGCCCATGTCGACTGGCGTATCTCGCCGACTATGCATGCACCATCTGGGAGGTGAGGGGTGTAAAATCCTCAGACTTACGACACTGCCAAATCCTATCTAGCTACAAGCCGAGCTGATTGGCTAAGATGCAAGCAGCCAGCAAGTGGAAAAAGAGGACATTGGTTGCCAGTTTGACAGTCTGAATATAAAAGGAGCTGTCAGCCAGCACATTGCTGTTTGCTTTCTCCTGTTGTTGCCTGTGGTGCTGAATTGAAACCCTGCTGTTCTGTTCGGGTCGTATGTGACCCGAAGCCAAGTTTGAGTCCCTGTAAAAATTTTTCCCTGCATATCTGAAACTTGAAATTTCATGACTATTTATCATTTCAGGGGTTCTCTCTATGAGAATTTTTTTGGGGGGGTGGGGGGCTTAGTTTTTGCTGGGCAAAAAAAGTTACAAATCTTCTGTTCGGGTCACATATGACCCGGACCGAAAACTCTTCATTTGCAGTGCTTATGTTTGGTCTTTTTGAAAGCTTTTTTCACTTGGAAAGTAGTCTGAACATTTCTGCACACAATGATATGAAAATTGAAATGAAAAAAGTAAATCTTATTGGTTTATTTTGCGGATATAATGCACGCCCCCCCCGTTTTTGTGAAATTTTTTTCAATTTATGGATAGTTTTGCTTGCAAAATGCATTCTATTTTACTAAAGTTGGTGTGAGATTGGTAGCTTGAACATTTCTGAATATAAGAAAAATATAAAGGAACTGAAAAAAATGATTCTTATTGGTTTTTTAACATCAGAAATAAGGCCTCCCCCCCCCCCTTGGCTGCTTGCAACCATTTTCACTTTTTATTTTTTTATGCTCCAAATCCGAAATATTCTTTAAAATCTTAGGCATTCATTTACTCAATTTAACAATGCTGATCATCAAAAAATATTTTTGGGGTGGTGGCTAATTGTTTTCTGGGCAAAAAAAAATCATAACTTTGAATCTGTTTCTGTTCGTATGTGACCGGACCAAAAATATTTTTTTTAGGTACTTGAATTTGATCTTTTTGAAAACTTTTTCAACTGGAAAACTAGTTTGAACATTTCTGAACATAATGATATGAAAATTGAACTGGAAAAATGAGACTTATATTTTTATTTTGATCAAAAAGCCCCTCCCCCCATCCTTTTTTAATTTCGTGTCAATTTCTATTTTTTAAGGCTACAAATCCCTAAGGAATTTTCCCCCAAGAGGTTTGATATACTAAATTGAACATTTCTGAATATAAGAAAAATATAAATGAACTGAAAAAAATGGTTCTTATTGGTTTATTTTTGCCACAAAAGGGCCACCCCCCCTCGGCCTTGCTGTATGCCATTATTGTCACTGTTTATACATATTTGTCTAGAAATATTTGGAATATCCTTTTGAAAATCAACCACATTGTAGCCAGAGAACTAATTTTATGAAACAAATCCATTTTACTAAAAAAAAGTATGTAAGTTTGAAATTAACAGCATAATTTTTATATAAATTGAAATAATTGAGGCATACTTTATGTGCAAAATAAACCAATATGCATCAATTTTTCCAGTTCAATTTTCATATCATTATGTTCAGAAATGTTCAAGCTACCAATCCCACACCAACTTTAGTAAAATAGAATGTATTTTGCTAGCAAAACTATCCATAAAGTGAAGACTATTTAAAAAAACGGGGGGGGCATGCATTTCATCAACAAAATAAACCAATATGCATCAATTTTTCCAGTTCAATTTTCATATCATTATGTTCAGAAATGTTCAAGCTACCAATCCCATAGCAACTTTAGTAAAATAGAATGCATTTTGTAAGCAAAACTATCCATAAATTGAAAAAAAATTCACAAAAACAGGGGGGGCGTGCATTATATCCGCAAAATAAACCAATAAGATTTACTTTTTTCATTTCAATTTTCATATCATTGTGTGCAGAAATGTTCAGACTACTTTCCAAGTGAAAAAAGCTTTCAAAAAGACCAAACATAAGCACTGCAAATGAAGAGTTTTCGGTCCGGGTCGTATGTGACCCGAACAGAAGATTTGTTATTTTTCTTAAACAGAACAGCAGGGTTAAAAGCGTGTTGCTTTTTGCTAAACCTCATCTTGCCTCTGTTCCTGTCAGCCCTGGTTTCCCCAGATGAAACACCAACCTAGTTAAAACAGCATAAAAGCCATATTGTGGCAGTCTACAGGGCCTATCACACTTCCAGCTTTCTATTAAAGTTTGTGTTTATCTTGCAGATGCACTCTTTGCTAAATCTTGTGTGAAGCAACATTATTTCTATATGACACTTGAAAGAATTCAAGGGCTGCAACAGGAAATATGATCTTGAAACATCAGAATGATGTGTTAAAGTAAGGACTGAGGGGCTTGGTACCCATTTGGTTTCTTACACCACAGAGAAATAAAAATACAGAACTCATGATCCAGATATAAACTATGATATCTCAGATAGAATAAAATAACTGATAGGCAACTGAAATGAACATCTGTTATTAGGACTGATTAACACAGAGATTTTATTTATTGATGATGCTGGCAGCTCAATCAATTTGAAGAGTTAATTGTATAGATGCAAATTAATTTGTTTGTAAACACTGCATTTGTTCTTCTCTTTCCAATATTTAGCTATTTGTATTAGAGTGGATTCCACTTCATGGAAGCTTTGACAATTGTTTATCTGGAGCTGCGTACTTATGGTATTTGTTTAACAAAAATATAACAATCTGATTTATTTCTCGGCGAGTTTGGTCAATGTAGGTTTCACATGCCATTGAGCCAGATTCTTGGACATCTTTAAGTAACTGTTTGTAAAGAAGATAATATCCTTAATGGGAAAACAAACTTTTTTAAAGACGATAGTAAAAAGTTCTTAATCCATAGTTGTTCTAGGTGAATTATGCAAACATGTTCATTTTCCCAGTCCATGGGAAAGAATCTATGTATAGAAACATAGAAACATAGAAGACTGATGGCAGAAAAAGACCTCATGGTCCATCTAGTCTGCCCTTATACTATTTCCTATATTTTATCTTACAATGGATATATGTTTATCCCAGGCATGTTTAAATTCAGTTACTGTGGATTTACCAACCACGTCTGCTGGAAGTTTGTTCCAAGGATCTACTACTCTTTCAGTGAAATAATATTTTCTCATGTTGCTTTTGATCTTTCCCCCAACTAACTTCATATTGTGTCCCCTTGTTCTTGTGTTCACTTTCCTATTAAAAACACTTCCCTCCTGAACCTTATTTAACCCTTTAACATATTTAAATGTTTCGATCATGTCCCCCCTTTTCCCTATACGTTGATAACAACTTGTTGGCACATAATTAGAGGTAAAATGCTATTGGATTAGGGAAAACTGGTATATCTGATGATCAGCTGTGTGACGATCAACTGTGCCCCATGATCTAGATAATCTAAATCACGCGGCACAGCTGTTCTCCTCCCCCTTGCAGTTCTACTTATCTTTGCCGACTCTGATGCTCCTTTTTCAGTGCCGCATGGTAGTTCCTGTAATGCGCATGCAGCAAAGCAAACCAGTAGCAGACTTCAGAGTTTACCCTGCACATAATCAACCAATCAAATAGAGACCTGATGAAATGGGCCTAGCCCATTGGATTGTGGCTTCGATATTGTACACAAAGTTTGATTATGTCCTTAAGGTAATGGAAATTCTATATCCACGAGTAAAGACATTTTGCTTCCTGAAGTAACTGAATTGTTGTTCAATCACCTAATAATAAGCCATTATTATTCTCCCTGAAAATGATAACAAAGTAATGGTTTAACAATTCTCATGATAACTCAAATCTACCAAAGGTAAATTGTCTCATTTTACCTAGTGGTAAGGATACTCTTGAATCTCTCCTTGTTTATCCATCATATCTACGAGACCGCCTTCTGACGCATGAATCCCAGCGACCGGTTAGGTCCCACAGAGTGGGCCTTTTCCAGGTCTCGTAAACAAAACAATATCACTTGGCGGGGCACAGGGGAAATGCCTTCTCTGTGGCGGTCTCGGCCCTCTGGAATCAACTCCCCCCGGAGATTAGAATTGCCCCCACCCTCCTTGCCTTTCGTAAGTGCCTTAAAACCCACCTCTGCCATCAGGCATGGGGGAACTGAGACATTCTTTCCCCCTAGGCCTTTACAATTTATGCATGGTATGTTTGTTTGTATGGATGTTTAGTTTTACAATAAGGGTTTTTTTAGTTGTTTTTAGTATTGGATTCACATGATGTTTTTTATTACTGTTGTTAGCCGCCGTGAGTCTACGGAGAGGGGCGGCATACAAATCCAATAAATAAATATAAATAAATAAATAAATAAATAAATCATATTACAGAATCTCCATACAATTCTGCATTGATAGAAGGGCCCACATCCCACCCTGTCCTGACCAGTCTTTTCAGCTTTATGATTGTCAGATTTTTTTAAAAATCTACCTAATTAAAAGGATAGTAGATTTTGTTTCAAGGCATTTAAACGAAAGAGCAAGTTGAACAAAAGCCCATGTTTGCATGAGGAAAATCCACCTCCCAGACATCTGGTTCTATTTTGATACGCTTACATTGTGCCCGAAGGGCAACAAGACTCTTCTGTTTCTCTCAAAACCTATTTTGAGTGCTTTAAGTAAAGCTGTTGTTGCCTTCTTCCTGCCTTGTCTTCATTATCGTTAACATCTCCCCACTCTGCTAGCAATTGCCAACATTCTTGGCTACTCCTATGCAGATCATGGGATCCTAGAATTATGCCAAGATGCTAAAGAAGTAGCTTATAGGAATAGATTTGCACCACGAACACACTCACTTTCCCACCTGTTACTAAAAGCCGAGGCTTCTGTAATCCAATTCATTTAGTACTAATTTGTCACACAAACAATATACTTATAAATATAAATATACTGTTTAGATATAAATAGCACCAGAAATTGTCAATGAAATTGTGCAGGGTAAAATTCAATGTTGTCTTTTTAAGGTTTCCAACTGCCAGAAAAATGATGATGATGATGATTATAATAGTAGATATGAAAAAAGTGTTTATCAGTAATATATCTAAAGCAGTGTTTCCCAACCTTGGCAACTTGAAGAGATCTGGACTTCAACTCCCAGAATTCCCCAGCCAGCAAAAGCTGGCTGGGGAATTCTGAGAGTTGAAGTCCAGATCTCTTCAAGTTGCCAAGGTTGGGAAAAACTGATCTAAAGTATAAATGAATAACATTACATTTTTTACCTCTTTAAGTATTAGGTGGTTTCCATCCCATGTTAAGAAGGAAAAAGTAACTACAATCACATTATTTCTCTGTATTTATATATTCCCACTTTCTTAAAGAAAAGTCCAACCTGTTTTTTTGCCTCAATTGCACTAGCTTTTTATTTAAAGGAGCTCCATTATATGTTTGGCGTAAAAAAGGAAGTATGTTAGAAGTTTTCTAAAGAGGTCCAGAGAATAAGATTGCAAATAAATCATGTTCCAAAATACTTTGAGTCTCCAGGCAAGTCCTGGGATGTTTTATTAGATAAAATGATGGCTATGACATATTGCTTCTGTTCTTTTTCATATTAATATTTGAACCTGGAAGCTTAATTTTTTTAAAAAAATGTTTTCCCCTCAATTTTTTTAAAAGCCCCCCCACCCCATCTTTCAATCAGAGGTAGAGGCAACTGGTTCGCCTTGTCTACGCTTAAAAAACAAAGCATGGTCAGACCTGGTTAGTTGTCCTATGAAAAACCTTCAGGGATTATCAGGCCTGTAGGCTAAACTAATACATCAAAACACATCCCATTAAGAAAGCAACAGTGAACCATTTCCAAACTGCTGCCAATAAAATGAAGTCATTGAAAGAGATAGGAGAAAGTATCTATGATAGGCTTGATCTTCCATAACATGTAGATGTAGGACAGCTACTTTTTCTTGCAGAAATAGAGAGATGGACAGATACAGGGCACATCCACCCTGCATTCTTAAGATTCTCCTGTCCCGTGCTGATGGCGGTTGAACTCTAAGCCGGTTTAAGAAAAATCTGGCCTTATCGGAATCTTTTAACAAGAACCTGTCAAAAGTAGAGGAATGACCTTGAAAGACAGGGCAAGGAAGGAATGATGAGATAAAAGGCAGCTTAGCACAAAGCAGGAATGTGGGTGGAGTAAGAGGCTCAGGGGGAAAAAACCACCCTCAGTCTAAAAAGGGAGGTGAAGAGAAGTACATTCAGACTTGCAAGTTTCTGTTAATGCAACCTTACAATTAAGTAGAATTAGGACTCTCCAAGTCCTCGGAGAGGGGCGGCATACAAATCTAATTAATAATAATAATAATAATAATAATAATAATAATAATAATAATAATAATAATAATAATATAGCTCTTTTATAGTTCATTATTTGATCTCATACTTGATATGATAAAATAATATGCAATGGGAAACTGCATAATGGACAGAGAATATTAAACAATGTATTGTTAATGTTTTACACTAAGATGCAAACAGAATCAATGTCAAAATGTTTGAGTCAATGTTGCTATTGCATTTTCAGCATTTTACAAGTAATGCCTTTTCATTATTTTTGCTAAGATGTATCCTATAAGCATTTAAATGTATTTTAGATTATTAGATTTGTGCTACATGTTTATGTTTGTATCTATTCTGGAGAGGGGCGGCATACAAATCTAATAAATAAATAAATAAATAAATAAATAAATAAATAAATAAATAAATAAATAAATAAATAAATAAATAAATAAATAAATAAATAAATAAATAAATAAATAAATAAATAAATAAATAAATAAATAAATAAATAAATAAATAAATAAATAAATAAATAAATAAATAAATAAACAAACAAACAAACAAACAAACAAACAAACAAACAAACAAAAATAATTATTATTATTATTATTTAGCTCATCTAGTCAGGTCCCTTGCCTGATCTAAGTGGTAAAGCTGATAGGCTGCATTAATTATGCTGGTGCCCTGATAGACAATTTCCCTGATTACATACCTGCATAATTTTCTGAACGAGGAAATAATTGCCAATTGTTTTCCTTCTACAGGTGCATATACACAAAAATGTATACAAAGTACTGGTATATGTGAGTGTATTTAATGTATCCAAAAGCATATATACGTAGGTACAACAAACAGATTTAAAACATATGTTTTTTTAAAAAAAACCCTCCCTTTTGCATTTTCCCAGTTTTGTCCCAATAATTTCTGCTGCAAATACTGTTACATGGATATTTCAGCACCATAGCGGTTGTAACATTTGCTTGACAATGCATAAAGAATGTCAACAATTTAAAACCTTGTAATATTCAGCATGTGAAATTAGAATGTACTGATGGAAGGATACAAACTGTTCAAAAGAAACAGACCTAACAAATAGGAAGTGGAGTTGCACTACATGTAAGAAATCGTTACATTTTTATGCAGAAATGCATAGAACAAAGGGTATAAGCCTCCTAGAATGCATATTACAGACCATCCAAACAAGCTTTTTTTTCTCTGAGCTACCCACTTTACTTATTTTCTTTATTAAGAACAATCCCCCCCCCCCCAAATAGACCATAACATGGTGGAAAGTGATCTAATTAGGAGTAGCGTTTTAGATTTCAGTAGCATTAAAATAGAAAGACCTGATTGGTCGGATTATAAAAATATGTTCCAAGGTGCCAGAATTTGAAGCTTTTGTTCTTAACTCCATGGGAAATTTGTCTTTTCCCATGTAGTCTTATACGACCCCTGTGAAATGGTCGTTCGACCCCCAAAGGGGTCCCGACCCCCAGGTTGAGAACCACTGCTTTAACACACGTGTGATGCCTTTTTCCTGAACTTCATACAGACAAAACTAAAGAGAAAACATCCTTTCTTTCTTACATATGTGCATAAAAATTTAGCTCTTTTCTTTCTTCTATGCTATGTGTGCTGATTTTAACTCCCAGGTATATTTTTTTCTGGTAGCCCTTTTACATTTGTAGGGCACTCACTAGGCATGAGAAAGCATTCTGGTTTCTATCTATTTTGGTGTTTTGCATATCTTGCCTTGGGATGAGCTGTTTTATTGTGCCCACTCTTTACAAATTTATAAACGGGGAAGAACTTCACAATTGAACTTTTCAGCTGAGCTCTGATATCTATCAGTCCCAGCCTGGCAAGGACTATCCAGGTTGAACGGAGGAATGACTCTGATGTGGCACATCCCCTACAGAGAGACGTACACTGAGTTCTGTGCACCTGCCATGTGACCGAGACAAGAAGGCTATAGCCCTGGGAATCTTGTGACACAGTGTTCCAGGAAGTAGCCTTTGTTTGCCCACACTGTGTCTCTTTTATTTTATAATATGTGCATTCCACAATGCCTATTGTCTCCTTTCATGTCGAATGCTGTCACATGAGCAATTTGAGTGACACCAAAATGCCTGTGAGGCAAAGCCAAGTGGCCCTGTGGCTCCAGCTTGAAATGTTATAATTCATTAACACGCTGCATGCCTGACAAATGTCTCTTTTCAGAGCCAGTCACCCACATACATTTTTAAAGTTTTCGGTTACAGGGAAGCACCAAACAATAAAGCCAGCACAAACATGTTTTTCTCTCACAAGCTGCCTGAAAAGAATGATTAATTTATGAAGTTGTGGGAGCAACGTCTCACACGGCACAAAAGGCAGTGGAGTGCCTAATCAGATTATCTAAATTTCTGAATGTTGAAAGCTTGTGCAAGAGCCATTGCTTATGTCTTGGTAATTGTTAGCTATATTGTTAATTGCTAGGTAGAAGACTGTGTATCTATTTATTCTTATTGATTGATTTTTATCCTGCCTATATTATTTTTTATAAATAAAGTGGCCGCCGATCAGTTTCCGGTCACAATTCAAAGTGTTGGTAATGACCTTTAAAGCCCTACATGGCATTGGACCAGAATACCTCCAGAACCGCCTCCTACCGCACGAATCCCAGCGGCCAATAAGGTCCCACAGAGTTGGCCTTCTCCAGGTCCCATCGTTTGGTGGGCCCCAGGGGAAGAGCCTTCTCTGTGGTGGCCCCGGCCCTCTGGAATCAACTCCCCCAAGAGATTAGAACGGCCCCCACCCTCCTTGTCTTTCGCAAGTTACTCAAGACCCACCTATATCGCAAGGCATGGGGGAACTAAGACATCTCTCCCAGGCTTTTTATATTTCATGTTTGGTGTGTATGTGCTGTATGGTTTTTAATTATTGGGGTTTTAAATATTTTTATTATTAGATTTGTCCCATTGTTATACTGTTTTTATTACTATTGTGAGTTGCCCCGTGTCTTCGGAGAGGGGCGGCATACAAATCTAATAAATTATTATAATTATTATAATTATTAAATATACCAAATACCTCTTCCTCCCCCTATTTTACTCACAACAACCCTGTGAGGGAGGTTAGACCAAGAGAAAGTGACTGGCCCAAATTTACTCTGCCAATTTTCATGCCTAAAGTGGGACTAGAACTCACACTCTCCCAGTTTCTAACCCGGTGCCTTCACCACTATACCAAACTTTTTAATTATTATTTATGGAAAATCATTACCCCATTCTCTAACACCTTGGTAGGATTATTCTTGTCATCTAATGGACACACAGTTTTTACTCATCTGTGGTCAAATAAATAGAATAGAATAGAATAGAATTCTAGTCAGGCGGTAGGGAAAGCAAGTAGGATGCTTGGCTGCATAGCTAGAGGTATAACAAGCAGGAAGAGGGAGATAGTGATCCTGTTGTATAGAGCGCTGGTGAGACCACATTTGGAATACTGTGTTCAGTTCTGGAGACCTCACCTACAAAAAGATATTGACAAAATTGAACGGGTCCAAAGACGGGGTACAAGAATGGTGGAAGGTCTTAAGCATAAAACGTATCAGGAAAGACTTAATGAACTCAATCTGTATAGTCTGGAGGACAGAAGGAAAAGGGGGGACATGATCCCAAACATTTAAATATGTTAAAGGGTTAAATAAGGTTCAGGAGGGAAGTGTTTTTAATAGAAAAGTGAACACAAGAACAAGGGGACACAATCTGAAGTTAGTTGAGGGAAAGATCAAAAGCAACGTGAGAAAATATTATTTTACTGAAAGAGTAGTAGATCCTTGGAACAAACTTCCAGCAGACGTGGTTGGTAAATCTACAGTAACTGAATTTAAACATGCCTGGGATAAACATATATCCATCCTAAGATAAAATACAGAAAATAGTTTAAGGGCAGACTAGATGGATCATGAGGTCTTTTTCTGCCGTCAGTCTTCTATGTTTCTATGTTTATTGGCCAAGTGTGATTGCACAAACAAGGAATTTGTCTTTGGTGCGTATGCTCTCAGTGTACATGATCACATTTTGTGTTTGTTTTAGGGAACATGACTGATGTCCTTGCCATGTATGTGAGATTCTCTATGACATCATCAATGATGAGGACATAATTCTTCATCCACACAAGTGCCACCATCTATTTTATTAGTTTAGAAACATTGTCTGCCATTCTGTCATTGATTTAACCCTTAGCAACAAATATGAAAACTTAAAATAATTAACGTGCTTTTAATATGGTTACTTTCTCATCTTGAAAGCTAGGGCATGTTCAAGAGTTTAATAATATCTTTTACACTACAATAAGGATATTTCTGCATTTCCTGGGAAATGCAGAATTGATTGGGAATTGAATATTGAATGAGCAGTGAAGATCCTTTCAGATTATTAGTGTATTTGTTTATTTCATGGTTCATTTAAATGCACTGACTGATCTGAATTATTGTGAATAACTGAAGATCTTTTCAAGCATTAAGATGCCATGAATCCATGTTTATATATTTGCAAGTCTTGCAGAAAAGCATCAGCCAATAAGTGCTTCATTTCTCTACTAAGTCAGGGCACAGAGAATTGTCAGCCAATCAGTGCTTCTTTGCTTTCCTTTCAAACTGGTCAGGAAAACAGCATTTCATCCCACTTCTCAATTTTTATCATGTCCATGATAATATACATACACATATGGAGGGGGAGGGAGGGAGAAGGAGAGAGAGAGGAAGAGGGAGAAGGAGCTGTTTACCTTCTCCATAGAAATCACTAGCATTCTACCTGTCTTGTACTCTTTCTGTGTATATGTTTGTGAATACTTTACTATGTTCACCATGTTTTGCATTAAAAATGCAGTGGCATTTTAAAACGACACAAATCAGTTAAAAATATCAACAAATACATTAAAATACATCCAGCAAATTTACATGGGCATCTAAATATCTAACCCTGCACAATATATTTTTTCCTAATCATTCAGGCATGCTGCTAGGAGGGGAAGTGAGGGACTGGGAAGCAGAACGATAGCACAGATTGTCCCTGTAGTCACAAAGAGGTGATATGTTGCCATTTCTGATACGTCCTTGAAATATACTCATCAAATTGCTCATCATTGCAAGCCCTCATTACAGCATCGTGTGATTAGTGGGAGGCTCATCACATCTCATTGCAGGAACCACTCCTCAGCATGAAAGGCTTACAATATGAGATACTGTCACAAATAGTACTCTGAAAAAATTCCATGCAGAGGTGCAAAGATTGCTCACAAATGTATTTATTTATTTATTTATTTTTATTTATTAAATTTGTATGCCGCCCCTCTCCGTAGACTTGGGGCGGCTCACAACAGTAATAGAAAAAACAATGTAGAATACAAATCTAATAATTAAAACTAAAAACCCATAATTTAAAAAAACATGCACACAATATACCATACATAAACAATATAGGCCTGGGGAAGTTATTTCAGTTTCCCCCATGCCTGGCAGCAAAGGTGGGTTTTAAGGAGTTTACGAAAGGCAAGGAGGGTGGGGGCAGTTCTAATCTCAGGGGGGAGTTGGTTCCAGAGGGTCGGGGCCACCACAGAGAAGGCTCTTCCCCTGGGACCCACCAAACGACATTGTTTAGTCAACAGGACCCGGAGAAGGCCAACGCTGTGGGACCTAATCGGTCGCTGGGATTCATGCAGCAGAAGGCAGTCCTGGAGATATTCTGGTCCGATGCCATGAAGGGCTTTATAGGTCATAACCAACACTTTGAATTGTGACCGGAAATTGATCGGCAACCAATGCAGACTGCGGAGTATTGGTGCAACATGGGCATACCTAGGGAAGCCCATGATTGCTCTCGCAGCTGCATTCTGCACGATCTGAAGTTTCCAAACATTTTTCAAAGGTATTGCCCTGTTACTGTAGCGTGTCTCATATTTTTAAAATCATATTTTAGATGCAGAATTTAGAGACCGTCTCACTTACAGAGCCACTCACAAGGGCCCTGGAATGGCATTTGAGAGTTATGAAACACAGATAGAAAAACATTCCTAAGGGAAATAGGCATCAGTGGGCTCCTCGTGGTTTTGACCAGTTCTAAAGAACTGGTAGTAACTTGCAGGCCAGCAACCCAGGCCTGCCACACCCCTGAGCCAGTTTTCTCAGTGGCAACATAGGCATCACCATTTTGTTTTTCACTTATGCACATATGCAGAAGTTTTATTTTAGTACTGCACATGCACACAAAGTACATGCCTGAGCAAACCGGCAGCGAAGAAAACCAGAACCCATCACTGGGAACAGCTATTAAATTTGATTTAGGCTTAATAAAATTGGGGTGTAAAAATGATGTTACATTTCTGCACTATTAAGCACAGGTCCAGTCAGATGTATATGGCTTACTGACTGTACTTAACCATAATGTGGTTTATTTTTGGTTTTGTGAGATGTGCAAACAAAATGAAAGTTTATTCACCATGGTATATCACATTATGCATCAGTCATTGAGGATCTGGAATGGATGAACTAAATTGGAAGGCAGCAATGCTAGAAGATAAAAGTGAAGCTAAACAACCAGGTATAAGCATTATTGTCTGGAAGGAATTGTTGGTGTAAGGCAGCTGCCCTGAGTTTAGGAAAAAATCATATGCTGAGATGTTTGTTTGTTTGTTTGTTTGTTTATTTATTTAGTTAGTTACTTAGTTAGTTACTTAGTTGGTTACTTAGTTAGTTAGTCCAATACACAATGAGGGTTTTAGTGGGTATATATACATAGTAAAATACATGATGAAGGTTATAGAGGAGATACTCATAGTAAAATATATCTAAGAAAGAATAGAAAAGAAGATATAGTAATAGAACATATCAATGAAAGAATAGAAGAAGAGATATAGGAATAGAAGAAAGATATAGGAGATATAGGTGAGCAATAGGACAGGGGACGGAAGGCACTCTAGTGCACTTCTACTCACCCCTGACTGACCTCTTAGGGATCTGGCTAGGTCAACCATAGATAATCTAAGGGTAAAGTGTTGGGGGTTTGGGGATGACACTATGGAGTCCAGTAATGAGTTCCATGCTTCGACAACTCGGTTACTGAAGTCATATTTTTTACAGTCAAGTTTGGAATGGTTAATATTAAGTTTAAATCTGTTGTGTGCTCTTGTGTTGTTCTGGTTGAAGCTGAAGTAGTCGTCGACAGGCAGGACGTTGCAGCATATGATCTTGTGGGCAATACTTAAGATCTTGTTTAAGGTGTCTTAGTTCTAAGCTTTCTAGGCCCAGGATTGAAAGTCTAGTCTCGCAGTGTATTCTGTTTCGGGTGGAGGAATGAAGGGATTTTCTGGTGAAGTATCTTTGGACATTTTCAAGGGTGTTAATGTCTGTGATGCGATATGGGTTTAGGTCGTTGTTATTCTGATGTTGTAGCTGCATCACACAATGACACTAAATACTGGAGAAAAACACTAAATGTATCATTCTGTTAACAATTTTAGAAATAAATCAAAAGAACAGTTCCACATGAACCAGATTCTGAATGATTCTTGGCCTGGGATGCTTCCTTGCGCCTGATGATATTTTTCTACACAGGGTAGGAGAATGATTGGAAAGGAAGAACAGTGACACCAAATGGCCAAAGACATTTATGTCTGTAACGTGGGTCTTAGTCTCAGTCAAGTCAATATCATTCAGTAAAGAAAGTACAGTTACACCAAGAATTTAAAACATTATTTTTTCCAAAACATTTAACTGGTGCCTTAAAACAGCTACATTAAAATAGTATAGAATATTAAAATGAAATATTTTTTAAAAGCTAATGTTGTGTACTATTGTACTGTACTGTTTATACCATTATTTGATTTCTTGAACCTGAAAAAAAAATCCTGGCAACCCACAACACCTATATTTTCAGTTGCACAATTCCAAAAGTCTAGAAATAGATAGGAACAATAGGCTCCTGAGAAACAAAGTGACCACCTTTCATCATTTCCATGTTTCCAAAAATGTGCAAATTGACCACAATTTAGACTAGACTAGACTAGACTAGACTAGACTAGACTAGACTAGACTAGACTAGACTAGACTAGAATAGAATAGAATAGAATAGAATAGAATTCTTTATTGGCCAAGTGGGAGTGGACATTCAAGGAATTTATCTTGGTGCATATGCTCTCCGTGTACATAAAATAAAAGATACATTTGTCAAGAATCATGGGGTACAACACTTAATTATTGTCTTATGGCACAAATAAGCAATCAGGAAACAATCAATATTAATATAAATTGTAAGGATACAAGCAACAAGTTACAGTCATACAATCATAAGTGGGAGGAAATGTGTGATAGGAATGATGGGAAGACTAATAGTAATATTAATGCAGCTTTAGTGAATAGTTTGACAGTGGTGAAGGAATGATTTGTTTAGCAGAGTGATGGCAAAGGGTTAAAAAAAAGAAAATGATGACATCAGGGTGAGTCATCTCACACTGCTGCTGCTACCAGTTTCCAAACCACTCGTGGCCGCTGCTACTGCTACACCCAAACCGAGCTGAACTGGTAACATTTCACCCCTGCAATTGCACATCAATTTTGTCACTTCCCTTCTCCAAGAGGGTTTTCATTGCTATAAAGAAGGAACTACAGTATATAGGGTAGTTGGTGGTTTTAAAAAGCTACTTAAAGCATTTGTAGTATTCACCTTCTTGTGCAAGATTTTCCTAAATTTACAGACTGAACTGCTTATTATATTGGAGGGCGTTTTTTAAAAAAAATACTTTGCCTTTTACAAATAGTGGAATGATTCTTCTACGTATATATTACTTTGACAGTAGAGAAGATATTATTTTTGAATGCATTCTCAAATATAAAAAACCTTTCCCTGTTCCTGAAAAATCAAAGATCTTAAGTGGCCCTGATATCCTTTCTACTTGATAAATCATCTTGTGTGTGTGTGTGTGTGTGTGTGTGTGTTAGTCATGGTGGGTTGTTTGTAGGCCAATGATTTGTTTCCCATCTTTATTTCCCACCACACCTGTAGCTTAAATAGAAAGAAATACAACAATACTGTATTCACTGTTACACAGTTTTCCAGGATATTACACAGCAGGAGCTCACAAGCGGATAAGTGAGAATAGGAAATGAGACCACCTGATCTCTCTCCTCTCCATTCATACTTGTGAGATAAGAGGGAAATATTGTAGTGGTGACTTTATCCCCCTTTGGGGATTGCAATGGAACTTTGTATGGAAACAAACAAAACGTTAAAAAGTTATGATATTTATGTAGCTACGTATCTAGCACATCTAAATTATATTAAAGTAACCAAAATATCTTTACAATCCCTAAGGGATGTCACAACTTTTGAGCATCCCTAATGTTAGCAAATTGAAAGTTGAAACATTTCACATGCTTTCACATGTTATCCCAAATTTTGGGATAGCTAATTTGGATGCATGTTTCCAAACTGTGCCCTTGTGGGGTGAAAATGGGCTGAACAACATAGCAATGGGTTGGATGGATTATCTGTCTTTTACCAACAGAGAGGCTCACATCTGTGTGAAAGTGAATGTCTCCATTCGGTGTGGGGGGATTATTCCCTGGTATGAAGAATGGGAAACTTCTAAAACAATGGTATTTGGAGAAGAAACAATTCAAGAAAGCAAGAAATATATAGGGATATAGACTACAACCACTGGGTTTATTAGAATAGCCTTTCTTTGTTCTGGGACTCTGAGTTGGATTGAGTGGAAGTATGATTCAAATGGCACTCATTCTTTAGCATTACCCAGGCTACAACCATGAGGGCAGAGGTGGGTTCCTACCGGTTCTTTAAAACCATTAGTAGTTCAGCAATGATATCATGGAGCTGGTTTTGTTGATGCCGCCATCTTAGATTTTGCTTCTGGGCATGCCCAGAAGCTAATTTTTCATTGTTGCAGGCATGTGTGCATAGCATGATCATGAGTGAACCAGCAGCAAATGAATCCAGAACCCACAGTGTCCCTCTTCGTCTGTGACCCTATCTGCTGCTCTAAGAGATAGCTGGTGTCAGATAATTACTTCTGCCTTCTTTCTAGGAACTCATGAATGGAATACTTGCTCTTTGGCTCTCCTCCTGGTAGGTTATGGTTAATAAGGGTCAAACTTTACCACTCTACTATTTATTTAAATAAATAAATGTCATATTTTTTACAGAGCTATAAAACTGGCTTTACTGATCATTACTCAGGCCAGACCTATGCTCTTCGGCATTCTCATATCTGCTTGCAAAAACACTTCCTTTCCATTAAAGAATGGAAATTCTGGTTTATATTTGTAGCAAGATAAGTGCTGGGTTTCTAGGCAGAAAGAAAAGAAATGGTTCATCAGCTCTACCTATTCTGGGCAGACTGCTTTATTTGTTTCTATTCCAAAAGTTCACCCTATTTGCCCTAGAGATTATTCCTGTACAAAGCCTCTAAGGGGAACTTTGCTTTGATCTAGGATTCAATGCATGCCCTTCTGTGGGGCTTCAGGAGAAAAAGGCCATCTGCTGCTTCTAAGTGCTGTGCTGGAGGAGGCTGTCACTGTCTCTTGTACTCTTGCAGAAAAGATTTTCATGGAAACTTAGCAGTCCATGGAGCATATTATGGCTTTAGACTGGAGAAATGGCAGCGTAACCCCTCACTTCTGCACCCTGCCTTGAAGATCAGTCTCATGATCAGCACTTTGCTCTAGGCCCAATTTTACATAACTCTATGATCTACGGACAATATGATACTAGAAATCTCATCATGCATCAGCAGTGCTTATTGTCTATTACTACTTATTTATCAAATAGGTGAACCAGAGATGATATTCAGCCAGTTCGGATTGGTTCGGGCAAACTGGTAGCAGCAACCTATGGGTGGGGTGGTCCACCCCACCCACTGTCCATCCCTCCAGCGCTATGCCGTTCTATTTAGGGACTTTTTATGGCATGCACATACATATTTTCATGCATGGTGGACTTGCCTTGCAGCCAAGAAATATTGGAATAAAGTAGAAAAATGGTTAAAGGAAACAACGAACGAGAAGATTAGAAAGACTCCAGAATTCTTCCTACTAGGTATCTCAGATATGAAATATAAAAAAGAAATATATTATTTAATAATTCACATTTTAGTTGCGGCAAGGATCATATTTGCGCAGAAATGGAAAGAAAAGGAAATACCAAAAGATGAAGAAGTATTTAAAAAAAATTATGGAATGTGCAGAATTAGACATGATGACAAGACGCTTGAACAATCAAGCAGAAACAGAATTTTACAAAATATGGGATAAAGTGTATAAATGGTGGAATCTTAAAAAATAGTTTTAAAATTATATAAGGATAAATTTATAATCATTTGAATTTATTAAATTGAATATATATATGATAGAGTATTAAGAAATTAAAAGGATAAGGTTTTTTTTTTCTTTTGGATTGTATAAGTGATTCTAATTATTATATAATATTGTTATAATAGATATAAAGTACTAGATTAAAAATAGTATAATGATAGAGTATTTTAGAAGTATTAACAATTTTAAATGTCTTTTTTTATTATGAGTTTAATTAATTGACTTTAATTAGCTTAATTATATTATTAAAATGATATTCCATAGACAAGAGAACTTATTTGAGTTACATGAATTATAACATAAAAATGGAAACATAGAGGTGAATTTAAAAAGAACGTAGAATATTAAAAATTGGATTTCTGTATTGATCTGATTATAGTTAGATTTTTTTTTGGTATTCGTTAGACTTCTAAAACAAGCGGAGCAATGGTAGCTCCTTTAAATTTTAAATGTTGTCTGTCTTGTTTGTTTAAAGAAAAACAATAAAAATATTATTTTTTAAAAAAGTAGCCTGTGCAAGGAAAATACATGAGCAGAAGGCTGCACTCATGCACAAAGGAGGTATGTGCACTCATATTTTCAGTGCTGGGTGGATCGGTAAGTAAATTATGTAAATCTCAACTCAGAGGTGAACCATTACTGCTGCTATGTTGTGATTGGGAGCACTTTGTTTGTCATGAAGCCTTGAGTTGACACCTCTGAATAGGATTTGAAGAATATGGGGAGAAATTGTCAAACTTAAAAGCAACACTTCCTTTGAAATGAGCAGATAGCATTAAACACACATGGATATAAATGAATGATCTTATTCTATTTGGGAAAGTCTGTATTATCTATAAAATTCAGTATGTTCTATTGTTTAAATGGAATGATCCAAGCATAAGGTAATTGTGTCATCGGCCAAGCCATCTTTATCCAGATAAGGTGTCAGTTAAACCTGAAGCTTATTAAAGCTTTTAATGACAGTGTTGAATCAATAAGTGTCCCTAGATTTTAAATCCAACCCTTTAAGGGAGTGAGATTCCGTAAATATAAATACATGACTAACTGACTAGCCTTACCTGTCTTTTATCTGGATTAAGCCTCAGTTTATCATCTCTACTTGTCCATTGTCAAAATAAAGCAATGGGTGGGGACAGCCACAGTCTCATCTCCTCTGTTGTCATCTCTATACCAAGCTCAGGTCCAATCTCCAGATGATCTCTCTCAGGGATTGCAAATGTTAAACAGCTGCAAGAATTAAAAGAATTCCATGGATTTCCAAAGCAGACATTCAAAGGAGACAAGTATCATTTTCTTCAGGAAACACACCTACCGGTATAAGACATCAATATTATTGAGAGAGATTTATGAGTTTTGGGTTCAAAAATTAATTTCAACGACTTCAGTTCTGTAATGCATCACTTGACAACACCTAAAACTTTATTGAAATAAATCTAGTTTATCCCTTTAATTCAGTAAGGACTAGAGATAATAATAATAATAATAATTATTATTATTATTATTATTATTATTATTATTATTATTATTATTTATTGGATTTGTATGCCGCCCCTCTCCGTAGACTTAGCATCGCTTTCCAAACTATCTTTTCCAAGAACAGCATGTTAGCAATTTGGCCATTGTTATTAATGCCCACATCCTCTCTAGCTGTCTTTATTAGTGGTTATGTTATGGTTTCTTGTGGTTTCTTTTAAAGAGGCATTTTCTAGACAATGAATTTACAGCTTTTTGGCCCAGGAAATGAAATCTGGCAGATTCCAACAGGTTCTGGAGAACCAGTAGCAAAAATGTTGAGTAGTTCAGAGAACCAGTAGCATAAATTTTGAGTAGTTCAGAAAATCAGTAGCATAAATGTTGAGTAGTTCAGAAAATCAGTTGCATAAATTTTGAGTAGTTCAGAAAATCAGTAGCATAAATTTTGAGTAGTTTGGAGAACTGGCAACTGACTTTGCCCTATTACAGTGATGGGCAACCTTTTGAGCTTGGTGTGTCAAAATTCGCCAAAAAACTGAGCATAACTCGGGTGGTGTGTCACCTTGAGAAAAAAACATAATTTTGTGATATTTATAGTTTAAGTAACAAATATGCATAATTATTTAACTTACCTACTTAGTGACTTCTTTGTTAATCTGTAGTTGGTTTCTTTTGTTGGTCTTGCTGTTATTTAACTTGTGTGGGGTGCCATGAACTAAGATAAGTGAGGGGGAGGGGGAATTCTTCCAGTGATGGCGAACCTGTGGCAGTCCAGCGGGACTGCCACAGGTTCGCCATCAATGATTTAGTGACTTTTTTGTTGCTGAATTTCATTGGCTAAATTTTCAATTGAAGGTTGGTATTTTGTAGATAGGTAGATAAACAAACAAATAAATAAATATAAATATAAATAAATAATAAATCCCTTCTTTTTTATTAAAAGAAATTAATAATAAAACAAAACCAAACTCTATTACTATTAAAACTAAAACAACCAGCAAATTCAAAAACATAACTATTAATAAAAACAGGTGAGGGTTGGGTTTTTTTCTCTCTGTTATTATTTAAGTGCTTTTACCATATGCTTTAAATCAAGTCACTTCTCTCTCTCTTTCTCTCTCTTTCCTGTCATTCTCTGCCTCAATCATTTTCTCATTTCTCTTTTTTTCTCCCCTTTATTCTATCATTTCTCTCTCTCTCTCTCTTCCTATCTCTCTCTCACTCTTTCTCTCTCTCTCCCTTCCTTTCTTTCCTTCTCTCTTCCTTCCACTTTTTTCTCTTTCTCTCTCTCTTTTCCTTCCTTCCCCTCTTCCCCTCCCTCTCTTTCTCCCTCTCTCCCTTTATAACACCGTTCTGGAAGGCGAGCAGGGAGCAGAGGAGCGAGGGGTGCAGACCCTGAAATAGGCCTGCAACCCCTCCCCTCGCTCCCAGCGGCCCCTGCGAGCCAACCACCGTTCGTGGTGGGCTCCGACGCTTGGCGCTGTGCCAATCAGCTGGGAGGCGGTGCCCCGCCCCCCCCAGCTGAAACTGATGTCCGGCCGGGCCGATTTCCCCCCCGGCCGGACAGGCATGCTTGTGCTGCCAAAGGCAGCGTGTGGGCGAGCCTGCGCTCTGCGCAGGTGCGCCCAGCTGGGAGGCGGTGTTCTCGCCCCTCCCAGCCATCGCAAATATCGGCCAGCCTCTTAATTAAGGGGAGAGCAAAAATAATAATAATAATTGCGGTTACAATTGCACTCCCTAAAACTCCCTGTTTCTCCGGCGGCCGTGTGTCACCCAAAATGGCTATGCGTGTCAGTGCTGACATGCGTGTCATACAGATGATAGAACTCTTGTAGTGATTTCTGAGAAACATTCAAACCAGATTGAGAATGCTTTTCTTCCTTACCTTTAATCTGCCTCCAAAGTTTCTACTTCACTCTAATTTCTAAATTATGAAAGATTGTATGTGTAATATTCCTAACCCACGGGCCTGTGAATGAATGATAAGGTAACCCAAGACAAAATAGAATTATATCTGCTATTTTCTATTATTCCTCTGCATACACACCCAATATTATGCATAGTTTTTTTATAGTCATAGACCAACCTGTCAATTGAGACATCAAATTAAGTTCATTTATTAGTTTTTCAAACTATTAGAGTTCTCAGCATGAATTTTATTTAATAATTAATCTAAGCAGAGGTAACAGAAGAAGTCAAGATTGGAACATATGAGCAAAGAAAAAAAAACCACCATGGTTTCAATTTAAGAGTAAAATGTTTTTTTTTTTCTTATCCATAATCTGGAATGTAACAAACCAAATCTATTGGGGTATGCAAAATGTGCAAATGTATTTTCTGCATCTCACTGTAAAAGTTGGGACTATTACTGAAGTAGAATGAATTGTCATTTGGAATTGTAGTTCAATAGAATAAAGGCAGGTAATCCTCAAAAACGTCCTGTCACAAACAAACTTTTTTTTAGCTAATCAATTTACTGCTCTGGAAGCAGATTCTTTTTCTAATTCAGTTACAGAATTTTTTTCCAAGTATAGCATAGAAAAACCATAAAGTAGCAAGCAGAATCTTTGAGATGGCAGAAAGCAATCATAGTATAACAGTTACTGCCATGTTCCTCTT
The DNA here is from genome assembly GCF_031021105.1 of Erythrolamprus reginae. NCBI lineage: Eukaryota > Metazoa > Chordata > Lepidosauria > Squamata > Dipsadidae > Erythrolamprus > Erythrolamprus reginae. The sequence goes on from NC_091951.1 coordinate 288,585,606, forward strand.
GGCAATCCCCAGTAGTGAATCCGTCTTTCTAAATATCTCTGGTTAGAGCAAAAATATATACCATCCATTCTTGTTAACATAGTAAAAAGAGGACCCAGATTATTGGAGGCAATATGCTGATTCGGCAAACCATTTAGAGAGGGCTGTAAAGTGCAATGAACAGTTATATTGCTATTGCTATGGGTTGGAGATAGAGTGATGGTAAATGCTAGATCTATTTACCTGTCAAAACTTGCTCTGGTTTTGCACAAATGTCTGAATGCATTCAGAAATCAGCTAACAGGTGGTGGTGGGGGGGTGTTGTTAAATACAGGTTTAGCACTATTCCAGAAGAGCATTTAACACAAATCCAGAGCAGCCTAAACAACAACGAAAAGGAAGAGTTAAACAGAAGAGGAGAGGCAGATTTTATTTCTCCTGCTTTACTATGCAGATCCCCTGTCACTGCTGTGCAGATTGATCCATGTCTCTGAGCTGGGGATTTTCAGGATGCTACCGTAGAAGATACAAGGTGACAACCTATTACAGGTAATCCTTGACTTATGACTGGTCACTCAGCTCTATTATAGTTGCAAATCAATGTAACTATATGAAGGACTGCTGATGTCCAAAGCAAAATAGTTCTACGAGATAATACCCAAGAACTACAAGTGAAGGGCTATGCTCACAGCAGCCTAAAGTGGCTAGCAGATACCAAAATGATCAACTTCCATAGGAATCACTTGACTGTGTCATCAGGAAGAGGATTGGTGAAATGTATCAAACTAGAGTCTAGACCAATGGTTCCCAACCATTTTTTGGCCATGGCCCACCCAAGCATCTCTAAAATTTTGATCCCCCCCCCATGACATATAATTTTTTAAAAATATATTTATTGAATATTTACATTTAAAACAACAGAAACAGATAAACACACAAAAAGTATACAAACAAAAACATAACATACAAAAGCATACAACTTTATGCTATATAGGTTACTTTGGTATCTGAACTTAAGCATCTAACGATTAACATATATGCCAGCTATTCTACTGGACTTTGTTCCTTACAGCCTATCTATGTTTTATTCTATTTCATTTTCTGATTTTGTTGTAGACTGTGCTTTATAAATTGCCTTGTTTCTGTCTCCTTGTGTTTCTTTTACTGGGTTACATTGTTTCTCATTACTGTGAATTGGTATTTCAATAGCAATCAATGGGCGAATTTAGCAACTACTATTCAAAAAGTGAACTCTACACCTGCAGAGGAAGCCTAAAAGGCCATTGACTTGGTTTAAAGAAAGTTCCGATTGCCCCCATTAAAAATCAAATTGTCCCCCTGTGGGATGTGGGCACCACATTGGGAACCACTGGTCTAGACCCATGGCAAAATCTGTGTTGGAATAAGAAAGAAAGTCTAAGAACAATTTAAGGCAGCCTCAGATATGGGGTTTGGACCAAGTGGGAGTAATGTGCTGAGGACATCATTTTTAAAAAGTGGCTGCTAGAGCATGGTTGTGAACCTTCAAAATTACAACAGTACTGAAATAAGTGACTTATGACCTTCCCCCCAACTTAACAACTGTTGCAGTATCCCTATAGTCACATGATGAAAATTCAGACGACTGGCATGTGTTTATGATGGATGCAGTGTCCTGGGATCATGTGATCACTTTTTGCAAACTTCAGGCCAACAAAATCAATGGGGAAGCCAGATTCACTTAACAACTATCGGTATGTTACTACTTTGCAATGATTCACTTAACACCTGTGGTTGTTAAGTCGTAAAATGATGCAAAATTCTTTTCACATTTATTTTGCTAAACCACAGAAATTTTGGGCTCGATTGTTTGTAAGTTGCTGACTTTTGGTTGTTAGATGTAAATAAGGAGAACGCAAAACTCACCGTGCCTGAAAACAAAGCCCTACTGTAGATAAGGAATCAAGATGTACTGAAAGAGGAAATAAAAATTGAACATCGTGCTATAAAAGTTTATTACATTGAAGAGGGGAGGCAAAATGCCTTTGCAATGATTTATTGCTCAGGAAATTGCTTAGGATTCTGCTGAAAACATTTAATAAGGCTAACCCTAAATATAATTTTCATCAAATTTCTGTATAAGATTTTGATATAAATTCTCCTTCTGTTTCAAACATAAGCTTGCAAATTAGTTTTAACTGTCTAGATAAAAGTGTATGCTTTGTTTTATATTGGGGAGGCAGAAAAGAGAGAATATGTATTTCATTCAATTGATGAAAAAGCAATTTAAGGGCAATAATAAGAACTGACAGTATTTATTATGTGGCGGCAGGCAGTTATGAGTGAAATGCATCACATTCTTCATCTTTTAGCTAAAATGGGATCATTTTAATGATTTTTTTTAGTCGCTTAACGATAATTGATATTTTCCTCTTATAGTTTCCCCCTTTTGACTTCTATGAAAACTCCTTATTTTGCATGCTGGTTTTTAACAGTAAATCCATTGCCATTTGTGCTTCCCCCACAGCATGAAATCACGGGGGGATGTGGGTGGGAGGGTGGGAAATAAGCCTTCCATTCATGTAGGAAGTGCTGGACAATTGGAGGCACTGAACATTGTACGTAATTAGATTACACACATTTGGAAACTGCAAATGTCACTCTGCCTTAAACACAAACATTTTGAGGCAGAAATATTTAGGAAAAGAAGGCTTTTCACAGTAAATTTATTGCCACACTGTTCTTTCTGCAAAAAAACCAAAAAGTTTTCATGTGTAAAGTTTTTCCCCAAATGCCATCTCTTTGCTAAACAAATAATTCCCTCAAAATTGTCAAACTATTTACTAAGTCTGCACTATTATTACTACTAGTTTTTTCTCATAGTTCCTATCACCCATTTCCTCCCACTTATGACCGTATGACTGTAACTTGCTGCTTGTATCCTCAAGATTTTTATTAATATTGATTGTTTCTTCATTGCTTATTTGACCTTATGACAATCATTAACTTGTGCCTCATGATTCTTGACAAATGTATACTTTATTTTATGTGCACTGAGAGCGTATGCACCAAGACAAATTCCTTGTGTGTCCAATCACACTTGGCCAATAAAAGTTCTATTCTATTCTATTCTATTCTTATTTAACCCCTATGACAATCATTAACTTGTACCTCATGATTCTTGACAAATGTATACTTTATTTTATGTACACTGAGAGCATATGCACCAAGACAAATTCCTTGTGTGTCCAATCACACTTGGCCAATAAAGAATTCTATTCTATTCTATTCTATTCTATTCTAGAAACATAGAAACAGAGAAGACTGACGGCAGAAAAAGACCTCATGGTCCATCTAGTCTGCCCTTATACTATTTCCTGTATTTTATCTTACAATGGATATATGTTTATCCCAGGCAAGTTTAAATTCAGTTACTGTTCAGTTCAGTTCAGTTTCTATTCTATTCTATTCTATTCTATTCCTTTCTATTCCTTTCTATTCCTTTCTATTCCTTTCTATTCCTTTCTATTCCTTTCTATTCCTTTCTATTCCTTTCTATTCCTTTCTATTCCTTTCTATTCCTTTCTATTCCTTTCTATTCTATTCTATTCTGAATCTGTAACAAAACTGTATTAATGCATGCATTGTTAAAGGGACCCAGGATGCTATTCTTTTTAAATGCAATCAGATGACAATCTGGGTTGCTGGAAATAGAATCCAGTGTAAATAGGAAAATAGTTTTCTTATTAGAGAATGCTGTTATTTTCTGATACATGGTGCCCTAATCTCTACCGTGCCTATGTCAGCCTATGGACTAATTGTGTCCGCATCATAATGTGGATGTTGATTATTCACAAAGCACATTTTGGAAAAACATATTTCCACTTTTGCTGCTTGATGACAGCTGTAGGAGAAAAAGGAGGCTTTGAAATGAACTGCGGAATCTTCATCAGGCAAACAAACACAATAGATCCCTATTGCTGTAATTCCTAGATTATTCTAGTAATCAACCTGTACACATCTTTGTGATCATGAGCTAAACATTCTAGAGTCCATTTACTGCTCAAGAATTAGCTGAGTATCAAGAGACTGCTAAAAATTTCTAATTGCCACTTAATCCGAGCATTCAATTTATAGCTTTTAGAATGTCAATGATCGATGTAGTGCAATTCCAATTATAACTGGTTTTGTTGACATTCTTTGCAGAAAACCACACTTGTGTAGTAGTTACTGATCTCTAAAGTTCACATTTCGAAATCATGGGGAGGGGGGGGCTGTAAAAAGAAGGTGGAAAATAAATTCTCTGATTTCCAATGGAAGAAGCTGTATCAAATATAAAGAAGCTTGATTTCATTCTGATCATACCCTGGCATTCGAAGAAATAACGTGTACTTTGCAATGAATTAACATTTCTAGGAAAAAGTTCTGAAAAGTTAAAGAGTGTTCTTACTTTCACACACACACACACACACACACACACACAAACACGCACGCACACACACACAGGGTGTGGCTATCTAATGAAGGCAAATAAGCCCAAAATGCAAGGGGTGGACAAAAGAATGGAAACACTTTACTTTTTGGCATCATAATGTTTGAACATGTTCAAATCAATCAAAACTTGACATATTTTAATGTTTTTTTAAAATTTTGTTATTTGATATGTATTTTAAACTACCATTTTTTTAACAGAAATTTAAGGAAATTGGTTATAACCTTCTAGAAATGGCAGACCTCTCAGACTTTCAAAGAGGCCAAATTGTTGGTGCTCGAATGACAGGCGCTAGTGTAACAGAAAGTGCCTGAATGTTTGGCATTTCATGAGCTATTGTCTCAAAAGTAATGACTGCTTTTGAAAAAGAAGGGAAAACGTCCTCAGCCAAGCACAGGTCTGGTCGAAAGTCGAAGTTGTCTAAGAGAGACTGTCGGACTCTAAAGCGAATTGTTAGAGCAGATCGCAAGACCACAGCTCATAAAATCACTGCAGAGCTCAATAGACACATACAGAACCCAGTTTCCACAAAAACTGTTTGAAGGGAGCTTCACAAATCTGGATTCCACGGAACAGCTGCACAGTGTTTCCATTTTTTTGTCCACCCCCTGTAGATCTATAGTAGACTCCCTTCCTTTTCATTATCAGCAAAAATATATTACATATATACATACATACATGAAGGTCTTGTTATATTTGACAAGGTTGAAATGTTGCCAGGAATCTCTGAAACTTACATGGGAAGAAACCCGAATATACCAAGACCTTCATAGCCATGAAAATCTACAAACACACACACTCAAACACACACACTCAAACACACACACAGAGTATGGCTACCTGATGAAGGCAAATAAGCCCCAAATAGATCTATAGTAGACTCCCTTCCTTTTCATTATCAGCAAAAATATGTTACATACATAACACATACTTACATACATACATACATACATACATACATACATACATACATACATACATACACTAAGGACTTGTTATATTTGACAAGGTTGAAATGTTGCCAGGAATTTCTGAAACTTACACGGGAAGAAACCCGAACATACTAAGACCTTCATACCTGTAACCATGAAAATCTACAAACACACGCACACACACAAACGAACACACACAAACAAACAAACACAAACACACATGAGATATTCTCAGATAAAATAAACTATACACATAAGAAATCAGAGATCAGGGACACTGAGGTTATGGATTGCAATTATAGCTCTCTTGGTAAGGAATCATTTTAAAGTTTTGGCCATCTATGAGTGGACTCATCTGTCTTTCCAGTTTGGCTGCCAGTGGGAGTAGAAGGGCAGAAGGCACTGATTGGTGCAGAGGGGTTCCACCTCTGGGCTACCTCCAAAATTTGAATGCCACTGTTGGCTCAGATACCATAACTCAGCACAGAAAGATGTTTTCACACTTTTTAAATGAACATAGGAAGAGAGAGAAAGAGATAGAATTTTCAGAAACCTATAGCAGACCTCTTTAAAAATAGTTATTTCATGTGCTAGAGAAAATGAAATGCGAGACTAGATCCATGTGCATTTTTTTTAAAGAAACCATAATTGTTTATTTTCTAGATTAGTTTATTTCTGTGTATATTTTAATTCTCTGCAGTATACTTTTGATTTTAACGCACTCGTGCAGTTAATAGAAAGAATTCCAAGAGATCAATTGTCATCCTGAACTTCATTAAGGACGTTGATTATAATAGTAAAATCCACTGCAACCTAAGTTTAAAAAGAAAAAGGAATACAAAGAAGGGGCAAAAGTGCAAGGAAAAACAGGAAAAAAGAGAAAAAAGTGAGATTACAATGAAGAAAAAAAGAAATAGTGACTTTTAACCCCAATCCCAAATGTATAAACAAATTTAGTAACTCTTCACCATCTATAAAATTACAGTTATTTCTTCATACCATATTCCATCTTGTTTAAGTGCTATAAACAGCTCTGTAAAACATAATCTTTTCAGTTGTGATGTCAGCATAAAGTCCATAAAAAGTTGCCAGAAGTAACAACACATCTTGTTTTAATCTTTATCAAATAAACCAATCTTATATTCTTTCCTTTTACTTCTAAAAGCATTAATTTTAATACATCCAAATATCGTTGTAGGATTTGATTTCTATCAATCAAATACTAATCTAAAAGCTTTGGTCAATCTTTTTTTCCCTATATTTTATAGGAAATAATTATCCAGGTTATTTTCTTGGTTTGTCCTTTTTAAAGTCATTTTCTTGGGTTGCCAATTCTAAACCCACGTTCATCTCTACCTTGACAGATAAAGTTTGTTTCACAGCTCTCACTTCTTAAATGGACATAGTCTATCCATAGGAGTAGACATCATTACTGACATTGTTCATACTGTGGCTACCATTTTCTGATTCCATTCTTAAAAAATCTCCTTCAGTTTTTTTTATTGTCATAATGTTTTGTATCATCTTATATACCCATATATATTTTCTCTACCGAAAATATTTGGTCTTCTAGTGCATAGCTTTAGAAATAATGAAAATGCTTACCTGTATTGTGCTTATTTATTCATTTATAAATATATTAATTTCTCATAAGACGCTCTCTGTACTTTATAATTAATTGCAAAATATAATTGTAAAAGTTTAAATATTCCAATTTTATGTGTAACTTTAGTCCATTTATAACTAAGATCAAAATTGTATTTAATTTTGGCTGCTTTTCTCAGATTCTTTAAATTCTTAAACTTAATTTTTCTTTCATTCAGGATGGAAGACTATTGCATGATGCTTTCAAACTTGTTTAAAAGTTGTTCAAGATTCCAATAACTTAAAAGTAGTTACTGAACAATTTCCAAAGTTTTTAAAATGTGATTTGTGAATTTAGTGTCCTTTAAAGTCTCCTTTGCAGTTGTGAGCAAGATTACTAATCCCATAGAATTCCTGTGCAGAAACCTATAGAAAACTCCTGGCCATGTAATCTCTTCACAAGGAGCAGTTGTCCAAAACATATGTGAACAATCTCCTTTCTTCTCCTTATCAGAAGAGGTCCCAAGGAACAAGTCCAGGGATGAAATCCAACATGTTTGACAGGTTCTGGATGACCAGTAGTGGAAATTGTGAGTAGTTCGGAGAACTGGTAGCAGAAATTTTGAGTAGTTTAGCCTCAGAGTGGGATGGGAATGGAGATTTTGCAATATCCTTCCCCTGGAGTGGAGTGGGGATAGAGAATTTTCAGTGTCCTTCCCCTGCCATGTCCACCAAGCCATGCCCACCAAGCTACACCGCACTTATCATGTCATGCCCACAGAACTGGTAGTAAAAAAATGGATTTCAACTCTGAAGAAGTCTGTACCAATTCCTTGGTTTTTGCCATATATAGAGAGATCTTTCAAATCAAAATTTAAATTTTGTGAGGTTATGAGATCCAGAGATACTTAAAAAAATATTTCAGATTTAGTCATAGCATGACAACAAAACAAATGCAGTAAGTCTAACAGGGTAAGAAAATTTCATTTGTTGCAACATGTCATGACAACAAAATAGCAAGAATCTTTACTTGTCTATTAGTCAGACAGTCACTCAATCAGTGAGATTCTGATTAACTGAAAGTCTCCCAGTGAATTTCACGGTTAAAACTGCATGTCATCCTGCATTCTTAGTCCAAGTATAGTTCAAAGGAAACAGAAGGAAATGAAGAAAATAAGCTGAAATTTCAACAGTTTAAAACAATAAGAATTAATAGCATATACTTCTACTGGTCTTAACTCCCAAGCTGTCACAATGGCATTCCTGGAATGTTCTTTTGTTCCTGGATTTTGAAAGAAGAGAAAAGAAAAAAGATCCTGGCTGCTACTTTTTTTTTTAATGTTAAGGATTTATCAAGAGAGTTGACTCAAATTTTACAACTATTTGGAACTGAAAATGAGATATTTGTTTTTCAAATTGATAAAACCCTTAGATAGGAGCCAGAGTTTATTAATATTAATTAAGAATTCCATCTTTTTAAAGGCTCTTTTCTAAAGTGGCACATAGGGAAAATCCATTGCATCTATTCCTGTCAATTATCATTCATTAAAAAAAGAAAATTGCTTAACAATCCCAGTGCAAAGAAAAGAATTTTGAGAAGAAATTCTTGAGCAAATGGAGAGGCCGGCTACCACCATCATGAGTACTTTCTAAAGACATGCTGGAAAAATGAAAACCAAAGTAAACCAAACTCCTCAATCTCAGCCCCAGAATCAAAGAGCAAGACTGAAATGCTCCCAGTTCACTTGCACCTGTCAGTCATCCGAGAGCCAGTCACGAAGTGAATGCGAGGCTATGTCCACCTGCCGAGATGCCACCATTTGGGTTCTTTTACCATCTGAGCATGCACAGAGGGTAAAAGAACCCAAATGGCGGCATCTGGGCAGGTGGGTGGAGCCTCACGCTCATTTCATGACCGGCTCTCCAACGACTGACAGGCACGAGCGACCCGGGAACACTTCTCCCCTGCACTAGAGCCAGGTCAATATATCCAGCATCCTCTATCCACTGCACAACACAGCGGTCTACAGAATGGTCTCAAAACCAAGATGATTAGGGGATTGGAAACCAAGACTTACGAAGAGAGACTGAGGGAACTGGGCATGGATAGCCTACAGAAAAGGAGGGCCAGAGCGGACATGATAGCAGTCTACAAGTATACGAGGGGATGTCACAGAGAGGAGGGAATCACTTTATTCTTCAGGGCACCAGAGGGCCGGATGAGGAACAATGGCTGGAAGCTGACCAAGGAGAGATTCAACATGGAGATAAGGAGGAACTTCCTGATGGTTAGAGTGATCAACCAATGGAACAACTTACCAGCAGACGTTGTGAACTCCAACACTCTGGACATTTTTAAGAGAAGATTGAACTGCCACTTGACTGGTGTACTATAGGGTTCCTGCTTGGGCAGGGGGTTGAACTCAATGGCCTTCATGGTCCCTTTCAACTCTAACAATAAATAAACAAACCTAGAATTGATGATGTTACCAAGTTTGGGTAATGAAACATCTGCCAGAAAGCAACAAACTCAGCGAGCACCAAGACCCCCTCTTATTTCAACCTCCAGCTACAAATATTCTCCTTTAAAGGTTCAATCAGACAATTGAACTGCTACCTAATAAATCAAGCAGGAGGTATCAAAAGAATCTTACTCCCACTCTGAGGATTACCATACAGAAAATAACAACTGCCAAACATTTCCATCGTGCCAAACCTATTGCAACATTAACATTCAAAAAGCAGATTACTTGAAGCCTCCCATGACGCGGGCTGATCTTTATCATGCCAGAAGGGATCCTTGTTTTTCTGTTGTTCCCTGGTTGGAAGCTTTTCAACCTGATACAAAAATTAGGGGACGGGGTGGTTTCCTTGAAGAACATTGTAACAGAAATTTCAGCTGTGATATCAATCTGCAAACCTTTAGATGTACTGTGAGAAACAGCCTGGCCACCTACGGTTCATGTGTCTTCTGGAAAGGAAAATGCTAGGAGCTCAAATTAGGCTTTGGGGCTTGGCAAAGGTCTTCCTTTTCTTTGAAATCTGTGATACTGACTCATCTGTGAAAGGTGGCATCAGCATATGCCACAATAGAACAGGAAGCTAGAGAAGAAAGTTTAATTGAATTGTATTTACCTAATGTCAGAATAAGCATAGGTTCAGTAACTAACTATCACATAGGTAGAGGGATAACGTGATTTAATAGCCCTGTTTACTGTTTTAGTATGCATGCTATGAAGATATGAAGGATTTTAATATGTAGGTCAATGAACACTGTTCTATCCATAATTATTCCATTGTAGGCAATTTCCAATCCTGTGCTCTACAGGATTTCTACACAGGATTGCTACATAGAAAGCAACACATGGAATCATATATTTGAAAGGGCTTATGTGCCATAAAGTACAGCCAGGGGTGGGCAGCAGGCAGGACAGGGTGGAACGCAGTTCCACCGGTGGAAATGAAGATGTGTGCGCAGCAACAGCTGATCGGTGGTTGTCCTTTCCTGGATTACGGATCTTGGCTCAGCTCTCCTTTCCCCCCCTGCTGCTGCATTTGCGCTCCTCGCTTTTTTCCTCTTTCCTCCTTCCTGGCCTTGGACGAGCTTCCCTCTTTCCTGCCCGGCTCCCCTCCAGCCTCACGCAGCCACCTCTCACCTGAGGTGCAAGCAGAAGGCATGGGTGGAAGCGACACTGGCAGTATTTATGCTTCTGGCAGCACCCGTTCGCCTAGCTACCCAGCCTGAGGTGGGAGGGTGACCCAGGAAGGAGAGCATGGTAAAATGCAAAGCAAATTGTCACCCCAGCGAGTGAGACTTGTCAGGTTGTAAGTCGAGGACTTAACAATTCACTTGAATGATGAGGATTGTTCAAGCCACTCCCACCTGGTTACATGGCCAGCAAGCCACTCCTACCCAGTCACATGAACATTAAGCCACACCGATAAAATAAGCCACACCCACAGTGTGGCAGTAAATATTTTGGCTGCCCATTACAGATACAGTAGTTTTAAAGGATTGCAGGCTGAGGCTATCATTCCACCTTTGTCCTTGAAGCACATTTAAGGCATTCAATGTGAAACGCCGCACGGTCTTTCTTGCAATATACAGAAAAGAGAAATATGAATTTGTATTTCATATAAACATTTGCATAAGTGCTCCAGAGTGCCTTCCGTCCCCTTGTCCTAATGTTTCTCTTTTACTAGTATCATGCATATAAATATTATTATAACTCTGTATACCACCAATATGTACTTGACAAAACAAAACAAACAAACAAACAAATAAATTTGCATAATCAGTCATAGTAACTGTTCTGCCGGGCTCTCTGCTAGGAGTCTCCCGAAAATTCAAGAGTACAAATTTCAGACACACACACGTTTGAAAATTCAAAACAATGTTCTTTATCACAAAATTCAAAATAAACTAAGCACTCTTTTTGTATTGCAAAGAGCACTCATCCCAAAACAACCGGGTAGTCTGTACAATTTCCCTTAAGCAGTCATTAAGTACTTAGCTAGCAGAAACTTCACACCCCTTCTTCTTCCACAGAAGTGAGACACACACACACACACACACGTTGCTCTGCTTTGGTTTCAAAGGCGTGAAAAATCAACAAACAAAGTCCAGAAAACAGCAACACACGATTCCTGAAGAACTGCAATCAGATACTCTTCCACAACGGCCAAACCCACACGCTGCTATTTATAGCAGTAGCCCTAATTACTGGAGCCCCACCCAAACACAGGTGGCCTCTCTTATCTCCTGTAATATGTCCTTACTTGGTCTCTTCTATGCATAATTCTGTGCTTGCGTGGGTCCAAGACGTCTTCATCCGAATCAATGGAAGATAATGGAGATTGACTGCCTGGGCTGTGTGCCAAGCCCCCCTCTTCCAAGTCACTCCCACCTTCTTTTTCGTCCGAGGAAACTTAACTCTGAACTGACTCTGTCAGCAATAGCACAGGCCTATGACATGTTGAAGTTTCCCCTGCATCCACCTCCACATTCCCTGGGGCAGGAGCCAACCACAACAGTAACTAACTTCCATGCAGATAGTCATTGTTTATCGGCTGCCTTGTTTAAAAAACAGTTATAAAAATCCAATGGTACGTAACTTTTGAGAGGCAATTCTGCTCGGTATCAGTTAGCCTTTTACTCCTGTGCCCTCTAGAATCCTGAAATTTCTAAAACTTATTTATAGTATCTTTTCTTGGGTTTTAATTGTAACATACAGAAGCCATGAGGCTTCAGACCATCGGAGAGATAATTGTGCAACAAAACAGAGAGTTTTTACCCATACTTCCAGACCGTCTCTCAACTTAGTTGGAGAACATCTAACTTCACCCAAAGAATTTATTTGAAATTCTCTTCTTTTGGAAAAACAACCCCATCAAAAACTAAAAAGAATTATCATGGATTAAATTGGATGAGACTTGATTTGAAAACAAAAAAATACAAGGAAATTTTTCGGTTGCCTATTTCTGAAAGCAAAAAAATCATGCCTTTTGCTGGTGTGTTATGTCCAGTTGTAAATAACTCAGATCTGCTGTTGACATTGTCAGCCTTTCATAATTCTATCTGCGCTGCAAAGAACAGGGATGAAGACAGCAAGATTTATTCCAGTTCTTTCTACCCTTAGTTAATTTTATTATTAAGTTCGGCTGCTTGGCATTCTCTACAGTGTTTATTCTTGATGGTGGAGTGAAGTAGTTAGAAGAAAGATATAAAGCCAACATAATGAGCTGTTAAAACTTTCTAATAACAAACAGATTCAAATGGAAGGCTGGGACTCCTATTACATATCTCTTGGAAGGATAAATAGTCCAGGACATGAGATGACAAGGCTGGCATCACTGCACAGTGGAATTTGTAACTCATCTGAATCATTAAACATTTCTGAGTGCAAAAAATTCCCAAGGGACCTGTGACTCCAAAAAGATTGGCAGTGTCCTGAGACCTACATCTCATCCAGCTAATGCAAAAGTGCCATCTATCAAAAATAAACAACAATGAACATTGGCTATGCAGTTGGTATGAAAGGGCAGACACAGGCAGCATTTTGAATGTTGTCAAGGACACCATCACTGGTTGCCAAAATGAGTGTGGGCTTAATCTTATTTGGAGATGGCCACTTGTAAAGCATTCATTTACCAGAAATTGAATTAGCAAGGGTGTTCCTTTAAACTTACAGAATGTCTTTATTTTCTGAACAAATGAGGCAAACAGTATGCCAAAGAAACCATTGGTCTATAGCAGTGATGGCAAACCTATGGCACGGGTGCCACAAGTGGCACGTGAGCTGTTGCCCTAGATTAGATCCAACATGAATATGTGTGCCAGCCAGCTGATTTTTGTTTTGCTCTGGGAGGGCATTTTTGGCTTCCAGAAAGCCTCCAGGGGAATGGAGGAGGATGTTTTTACCTTCCCCCGGCTCCAGGGAAGCCTTTGGAGCTTGAGGAGGGAGAAACATGATCCTACTGGGCCTACTAGAAGTTGGGAAATAGGCTGTTTCTGGCCTCCAGAGGGCCTCTGGGAGGCGGGGAAGCTGTTTTCACCCTCCTCAGGCATTGAATTATGGGTATGGGCACTCACGCATGTGTGATAGCACTCACACACACTCTTTAGGCACCCGAGGAAAAAAAGGTCTCGCCATCACTGGTCTATACATACCCACTATTTATTTATTTATTTATTAGATTTGTATGCCGCCCCTTTCCGTAGACTCAGGGCGGCTCACAACATAATAAAACAATTCATAACAAATCTAATAATTTAAAATTTAAAGTAGTTAAGAAAATCCCATTTTTAAGCAGACATACCTACAAACATACCATACATAAATTATATAGGCCCGGGGTAGATATCTCAATTCCCCCATGCCTGACGACAAAGGTGGGTTTTGAGGAGTTTACAAAAGGCAAGGAGGATAGGGGCAGTTCTAATCTCTGGGGGGAGCTGGTTCCAGAGAGTCGGGGCCGCCACAGAGAAGGCTCTTCTCCTGGGGCCCGCCAACCGACATTGTTTAGTTGATGGGACCCAGAGAAGGCCAACTCTGTGGGACCTAATCAGTCGCTGGGACTCGTGCAGCAGAAGGCGGTCTCGGAGATATTCTGGTCCGATGCCATGAAGAGAAATAGAATTCCTGCAGACAAGGCACTTGCTTTATATATGCCAGTAGCTCTTTTTCTTTATATATTCTCTACATCAGGGGTGTCAAACTCACACCGTCATCATGTGATGTATCATGACATTTTCCCCCTTTGCTAAAATGAGGGTGGGCATGGCCAGTGTGTGATGCATCTGGCCCACAGGCCGCAAGTTTGACAGCCTTGCTCTATATATAGCCATGGCTGTATTTTTATTTAATTCAATCTAAAGAATTATATTCTGGTGAGTCAAAAACACCATCAAGGGTAACTCTCATAGGCTCAGTGAAGTTCCAGGCATGCTGTTGCCTAGCCCCATCATAGAGTTTGCCTGGACTATTGTGTCAGGCCCTTTTAGAATAAGCTCTGGTTGGTTATGTATTTATTTTATTTATATAGTTATTGAAATCATTTATATAGCCGCTCACCTTGTATAGAACTCTGGGCAGCTTCCAATTAACAGTTATGTATAGTACCCTTTTCTGAAAGCAAACAAAAGTTGTTACAGTATAGGAAGTTTTGTGGTTAGCTCTGGCCCAGCTCCTGCCCCAAGGAATGTGCACGTGGATGTGGGGGAGACATCCACATGCCGCAGGCCTGTTTTGCTCCTGATGGAATCTGCCGATGAAGCCTCCTCTGACCAAGGAAGCATGAGTGACAGGGAAGAGGGGAGTTTGGCAAACAGCCCAGGAGATCAATCATCTGTATCATCCTTGGATTCTGAACAAGAATTAATGACACATCCACGCATGAGTAGAATGATGCATAGGAGACAACAATTGAAGGATTATTACAAGAGAAAATGAGGCCACCCGTGGTTGGGTGGGGCTCCAGTAATTAGGGCTGCTGCTATAAATAGCAGCGTGTGGGTTTGGCCATTGTGAAAGAGTATCTGATGGCAGTTCTTCAGGAATCGTGTTTTGCTGTTTTCTGGACTTTGTTGATTTTTCACGCCTTTGAAACCACAGCAGAGCAACGTGTGTGTGTGTGTGTGTGTCTCACTTCATTGGAGGAAGAAGGGGTGTGAAGTTTCTTCACAGCTGCTAGCTAAGTACTTAATGACTGCTTAAGGGAAATTGTACACACTACCCAGTTGTTTTGGGACAAGTGCTCTTTGCAATACAAAAAGAATGCTTAGTTTATTTTGAATTTTGTGATAAAGAACACTGTTTTGAATTTTCAAACGTTTGTGTGTCTGCAATTTGTACCCTTGAATTTTTGGGAGGCTCCTAGCAGAGAGCCCGGCAGAACAGGAAGTGAGTATTATTTTTGTGCTTAAAGATTGACAGTATGATTGGCAGGCAAATACAAATATCAGTGCCTAATTCTACCAGGCTTTCCCAAAATAATGACAGTTTCACTTGCAACTGATTGCAACTGATTTTTATCCTCCCAAATAGTATTGAGTAGTGTACACCAGATGCGAATTTTGTATCATAAACCCCAAGAGCTGGATTTTAAATGTCACCATAGGTAAGTTTCAGAGATGGGCTGCTGCCAGTTCGCACTGTTTCGGGGGTACCAGTTGTTAAAATTCTGTGTAGTTTGGCAAACTGGAAAATCCCATCCGGCCCTGCCTCGCCCATCCTTCCCTGCTCCACCCTTTCTCACCTTGCCCGCCTTGGCCAGTGACTAGAGTCATGTCTGCAACAAGATACTATCTGGCTCCTTCATTCACTTGCTGAGCTGATCTTGTCTGCCCTGCTTACTGCAGCTGGCTGGAAGGGGTATGTTCCCCTGTCAGGGATTGGATGTAGGACCCGAGGCAGAGCAGAAGTTTTTTTAAAATTTATTTTTTTAATACTTTTTTTATTGGTTTTTAAAATGTTACACACACAGACTGCACATCATACAACATAAAACAGTGCCCTGTGAAGGTGCACCCACCACCTAACAACATACATACCCCACCACCAATTAGAGGGTATGTACAAAACATCTTTAACATTCTTCTAAGCCTGGATCTGCACTTTATTTACATATCAAAGAGTGATTCTAATTTATTCTTTAGGGCTAGATGACAAATACTACTTGTCATATGACCTCTCACCATGTCCCATCGATCCATCAGTTTCTTCAATTTATTTTCATTGTACATATTCATCCTTACCTCCATAATTTCAAAGTGAATGTGGTCCACCATGTACCGATGCCAATTCTGTATCGTCCATTTTGCTGCTTCTTTCCAACCCAATACAATTACTGCTTGGGCGCTTTCCAATGCTGCTACTTTTGTTTCTCTAAATTTTCTTAAATCTCCCTTTTTTACTACTACTAGGCAGAGCAGAGGTTGAGCAAGGTGGCAGCAAGGCCCAAAAGGCAACTGAGTCTCACTATGTCCCCCCCTTCTACACCAAGAATCCTGCATCGGCATCCAAAAATATTGGACTGTGCTGAAATGGGCAGATTATCCAAAAAATTAGAGGGAAGGAAGGAAGATTCAGATTATTATAAAATATGCGCAAAATTCTATGACTGGTTAAAGGAAAGAACAGCGAAGAATTAAATAAAAATTCAAGCAAAGCAACACGTCAAATAAAAGAATTAAAGAACCAATATTATGTGAAAGAAGCAAAATTCTCTGATCGAACACTCAAAAAAAAAGTGGGGAAACGTTCATTTCCCAAATGTTGTAGGTACTGTATATGTTTTGTGTATGTCTTTTTTTTTTTTTCTGTTATATTTGGGGGGAAAAAAATTTACAAAAAAAAAAAAGAATCCTGCATCTGCCACCTCTTTGCCCATGTAGGAATCCTCCAGCCACGAGTCTTTGCCAGCATGAGAATCCTCCAGCCACTGCTCCTGGGTCAATTCTGACCAGCAAACAGGCAGCTGCTGCAGGCCCTTTGCATTGGCAAAAAGAAGCAGCTGCAGGCTTCTCACACTGAAAAAGATTGGCAGTGGCTGCAAGCCAGTGTCTTGGGGCAGGGATGTGCGCTCAACTGCACCAACAAAGGCTGGAAGTAGCAAGCCGCCATTTGTTGCTGCAAAACCCTTTTTAAAAATCCTGACTGTCAGGAAGCGAGACCTAGAAAGAGATGAGACGTCGGAGAATCACTATTCCTGTTGCTGCACGAAGGTAAGTTTATGTCGCTGGCCACCGCCACTTTGGCCCACCTGCACTGCCCCTCTTTGCTGTAACATCGAGTTGGCATGCCCATTCAGTCACAAGATACCTGCTCAGCTGCACCCAGCCAGTCTTTAGGATGAATCCATTGTTAAATTACTTGGTGCCCACCAATGGTAGGTTTCCTTGCTTTAGAACCAGACTCCATCTCACCTCCAAAATTTTCTGAATGCCTAAGCAAAACCTTGTGTTCTGTTCGATAAAACTGCCTAATATTATGTTCCCGGGTCTATTTGACCCGGACTGCAAATTGATAATTTTAGGTACTTATATTTGGTCTTTTTGAAAGCTTTTTTCACCTGGAAACATGTTTGAACATTTCTGCACACAATGGAATGAAAATTGAACTGAAAAAATTAATCGTTATTGGTTTATTTTGCACATAAATGTGCCTCCCCCCCGTTTTTGTGAAAGTTTTTTCAATTTATGGATAGTTTTGCTTGCAAAATCCATTCTATTTTACTAAAGTTGGTGTGGGATTGGTAGCTTGAACATTTCTGCACACAATGATATGAAAATTGAACTGAGAAAATTAATCCTTATTGGTTTATTTTGCACATAAATGTGCCTCCCCCCCGTTTCTGTGACATAGTCTTCACTTTATGGATAGTTTTGCTAGCAGAATACATTCAATTTTGCTAAAGTTGGTGTGGGATTTATAGCTTGAACATTTCTGAACATAATGATATGAAAATTGAAGTGGAAAAATTGATGCATATTGGTTTATTTTGCATATAAAGTTATTTCAATTTATATAAAAATTATGCTGTTAATTTCAAACTTACATACTTTTTTTTAGTAAAATGGATTTCTTTCATAAAATTAGTTATCTGGCTACAATGTGGTTGATTTTCAAAAGGATATTCCAAATATTTCTAAACAAATATGTATAAACAGTGACAATAATGGCACACAGCAAGGCCGGGGGGGTGTCCCTTTTGTGGCAAAAATAAACCAATAAGAACCATTTTTTTCAGTTCATTTATATTTTTCTTATATTCAGAAATGTTCAATTTAGTATATCAAACCTTTTGGGGGAAAATTCCTTAGGGATTTGTAGCCTTAAAAAATAGAAATTGACACGAAATTCAGAAAGGATGGGGGGGAGGGGCTTTTTGATCACAATAAAAATATAAGTCTCAATTTTTCCAGTTCAATTTTCATATCATTATGTTCATAAATGTTCAAACTAGTTTTCCAGTTGAAAAAGTTTTCAAAAAGATCAAATTCAAGTACCTAAAAAAAATATTTTTGGTCCGGTCATATACGAACAGAAACAGATTCGAAGTTATGATTTTTTTTTGCCCAGAAAACAATTAGCCACCACCCCAAAAATATTTTTTGATGATCAGCATTGTTAAATTGAGTAAATGGATGCCTAAGATTTTAAAGAATATTTCGGATTTGGAGCATAAAAAAATAAAAAGTGAAAATGGTTGCAAGCAGCCGAGGGGGGGGGGAGCCTTATTTCTGATGTTAAAAAACCAGTAAGAATCATTTTTTTCAGTTCCTTTATATTTTTCTTATATTCAGAAATGTTCAAGCTACCAATTCCACACCAACTCCAGTAAAATAGAATGCATTTTGCAAGCAAAACTATCCATAAATTGAAAAAAACTTTCACAAAAACGGGGGGGAGGCACATTTATGTGCAAAATAAACCAATAAGGATTAATTTTTTCAGTTCAATTTTCATTCCATTGTGTGCAGAAATGTTCAAACATGTTTCCAGGTGAAAAAAGCTTTCAAAAAGACCACATATAAGTACCTAAACTGGTCAGTTTGCAGTCCGGGTCAAATAGACCCGGGAACATAACATTAGGGAGTTTTTTTGCCCAGCAAAAACTAAGCCCCCCACCCCCCCAAAAAAATTCTCATAGAGAGAACCCCTGAAATGATGAAAAGTCGTGAAATTTCAAGTTTCAGATATGCAGGGAAAATTTTTTACAGGGTCTCAAACTTTGATTTCGGGTCTCACAGACCCGAACAGAACAGCAGGGTTTTAAGAGTCTAGACTTTTAATGACTAACATGTTTGTAGTAGAAATCAAAGCATGTTTCATTTTTTGTTTCCTTTATACTCAAAAATCTTTTTTTCCAAAAAAAAAAAAGGGAAAGGAGAGAAAAAAATTTAACTTCACATGAAGGCTTGACATGATCATTAATGTAAATAGCTCATAAAACAATACTTATTTACACAAAATGCAAGCAACGTCTTCTGTTAGTACAGTGCAAAAAGTTGGAACAGATACAGGCAATGGGACCATTTATTTAAGAGCAGCTGTACAAAAAGTTTATGTAAAAAGGAGCTGAGATCCAATTCCTTCTGGTAACTATGGAGCATAAAATAAAACTTGGCTTCATGTCAAGTGTGTGTAGATTATGTCGTATTTGCATCTGATTACCTGCAGCTTCCAAGTGTGGGTAGATAAATTTCAGCTTACTGTAAGCGTATGCCATATTTGCATCTGTTTACCTGCAGCTTTCAAAGTGAACCTTTTGTTGCAAAACAGGTGATGCATTGTTGTCCCATCAAGCCGAAAGGATTGCCAAGGCTCACATCAAAACTTGCCAGAAACAGGCACATGCCCAGCCCAGCCCTACTTCCTGCTGGTGCTTTCTGCTATCGCTTGGAGCCTCATAGTAGTCCTATTGCTCTTTTCTGCTGCTTATTTTTATGCTTCTCAGAGAAGTAAGGAAGCAGCTCGGAAGCTGAGAAGATGGATCAAAACCT
This sequence comes from Erythrolamprus reginae, assembly GCF_031021105.1. Classification (NCBI taxonomy): domain Eukaryota; kingdom Metazoa; phylum Chordata; class Lepidosauria; order Squamata; family Dipsadidae; genus Erythrolamprus; species Erythrolamprus reginae. The sequence continues at coordinate 288,605,578 of NC_091951.1, forward strand.
TCATAGACCTTGAAGCTAACCTCTGCTGATTCTCTCAGCTATCTTAGCACTGTTACAAAAGTACAGGTAGTCCTCAATTTACAACAGTTCATTTAGTGACCGTTCAAAGTTACAATGGCACTGGAAAAAGTGACTTATGACCGTTTTTCACTCTTACCGCTATTGCAGCATTCCCATGATCATGTGATCAAAATTCAGATTCCTGGCAGCTGGTTCATATTTATGATGGTTTCATTGTCTCAGGGTCAGGTGATCATCTTTTTCAACATTCTGACAAGCAAAGTCAATGGGGAAGTAGATTCACTGAGCCACCATGTTACTAACTTGCCATATTTTGGGGAGTATAAGATGCACCTTTTTACCCCCCCCCCAAAAGAGGGTGAAAACCTGGGTGCATCATATACACTGAATATAGCTGCACCCAGCCATCCCCACCCTTTGGCCTCTGTCCCCCAGCAATTTGCTTCCTTGCAGCAAAGAGCAGAGAACCTGATTAGCACAAGCAACTGATTATCTGCGTCCCAACCAGCAGCTGATTGAGGCTGCAGGCCAGCCCATGTGCTAAAATGAGAGTGAAGCTAAAACTGCAAGGAGGCAAATTGCTGGGAGGGAGAGACAGAGGCAGAATTTTATTTTCTTGGTTAATCAGTTGCAGAAATAGAATGCAAGGAGATAAGTGATAACTATAAATGCATTCAAAAGTGCACAACTGTGCCTACCGTCCCTGTCCTATTGTCCTCTTTTATCATTACTTTTTTACTTACGTTATGTTTATACAAACTATTACTATCCTATACTTGTTTGACAAATAAATAAATAAATAATATAAATGTCTCTATATAAATGTTCAAATTATTAGACTTATTTTAAAGACTGCTTTATTATTGTTCTAGACAGCTTAAAGAAATGAAGAAGCTTTTTAAAATAATTGCTTGATCTGAAGAGTCCCGGTGGTATTGTATCTTCTTTTAAATAGCAGAGAATAATGTATACTTCAAGAAAGCCACATCATTTTTAACTGCATCTGTACAAGTATAATCTGAAATATAACAGTGTCCCGTTTAGTAATAATGTAAGGCAGCTGAGTTAAACTCTGACTTAGTCATGTTTGGAGTAGATCTATTTAAATAATTGGGAAGAGTTAGTGTGACTACATTTCAGAAAATTTTCTGGCATTAATATACTGCCATAACATACATTTCTCCAATTCTTTCCTATTTCTATGGGTCAGGCACATATGCACAGAAATAAAGAGCAGACAGTGTATATCATCTCTACTGTTTACGTTTGTTGTTCGCTGGGGGGCAAATTGCTGGGAGGCAGAGGCAGATTTCCCCCCCTTGTTTTCTTTTCCCAAAAGTAAGGTGCATCTTATATTCCGAAAAATACGATAGCAAATGCAACAATTCACTGAACAACTGTGGCAAGAAAAGTTGTAAAATGGGGCAAACTCACTTAACAAACATTACACTTAGCAACATAAATTTTAGACTCAATTGTGGGCGTAACTCAAAAATTATCTGTAGTTAACTTTGGCTTCTTCTGGGATATGTCCCCCCACCTCCAATTATCTAGTCTAGCAATGAAGCTTGGACTTCCATGGAGTCATGTAAGCTAACACTTCTTCATTTGGATGATCAGGCAGGGCTGACTATATTCTTAAATCTGCCAATAGATAGATAGATTTCAGGTTAAATCAACATTCATTTCAAAACAAATCATGCCACCAGATAAATCATTTATTTTGTGAACAGGATTAAAGTCTTACATGGCACTGATATGAATTGAAGTTCTTATAAATAGAATAGTTTGACACAGAAACAAACCAGAAATTATGTCTGTCATCCTTTTCCATGATAAACCCAAGCATTTTTTCCCCCATAAAATGCTCACCATGTTTCCCATCTGTTCATCCAGTTTTAGCTTATTTTTGCCTGTGTGAGAACAAGAAATGTTTCTAGTAACTACATTTCTGGCTCTAAGCTAAGACATAATCGAATTGTCCTTTTTCTAGCCCCTCCAGCCCATCTGTCCAGATGGCAGTTGGCGTAGTCCTGTAAGGGTCTAAGAGGATTCGAAAACATCGGACAATGAGAACACCAAGGAAAATAAACAATAAAAGCACAAAGGCAAAGGTAGTTTTCTGTTCCAAGGTAATGCCAAGTTCAGAAGGGAAGTTTCCAGAGGAAAAGAAATTGGAAGTAAAAGGCTCTCCATCCATTCTTCAGAAATCTTAAAAACAGGAGTTCTGCAAGTTTCCTTTCATTCTTGATGCACAAAAGCCAGAACTGGGGTCACCTTGACGTCCATTGTCCTCTGCAATCAAAATGATGGAAAACAGACATTACAATTAGGATTATTTCAAAATATTACAGTGTGAAGGGCTTCTAGTTTGGGATTCCAAGCACTCAGCTCTCCTCCCACAGTAGTCCATATATAGTTCTTGACCAGTGTGGGTTTCTAGTCCTTATCAAATTCTTGTTTGATGGGGAACTCATCCTAGTCATAGGTTTTCATACCATTAAAGTATTACTTATTTGTGAAACTACAATCACATCCTTCTGGATGCCATTTTGACTTTTTGGGCTTTCTCTAAAATAACCCATCTGCGTTGAGCTTAAACAGTGTAAGGAATTGTGTCTCAACCCTTCTATAGTAAAAGAGAAGAGAAGCAATGGCGATTAATATCTGGCTATTAATATCAATACTGGACACTTATTAGAAAGGGTTCAAAGAGAATTCAGGTGAACTAACAAATAAGGCTTTGGAAGAAGAAATAATAATTAACTAAACTGAAGATTATTGAAGCAATTAAGGAAAGAGGGGGAAAGTGATCACGCTCTTCCTAGAAAATCTATCACATGTCTATCATCTATCTATCTATCTATCTATCTATCTATCTATCTAATTATCTATCTATCTATCTATCTATCTATCTATCTACCTACCTATCTACCTATCTACCTACCTAGCATCTATCTATCTATCTATCTACCTACCTACCTACCTACCTAGCATCTATCTATCTATCTATCTATCTATCTATCTATCTATCTATCTACCTACCTACCTACCTACCTAGCATCTATCTATCTATCTATCTATCTATCTATCTATCTATCTACCTATCTACCTACCTATCATCCATCTATCTATCTATCTATCTATCTATCTATCTATCTATCTATCTATCACCTACCTACCTACCTAAAACCCACCCACCCACCCACCTAGTGACATTAATTTACTGCCTATTTAATGAATTAATTATCTAATTGTCTAACATATTGAATACCAGCAAGGAAGAGATTAATTAGAACCTAATTTTTAAAACTAGACAATTTAAACTATAGAACTTTAAATCCTTAAACTAGGCACCCTTTAAAGATTAGAACCTTAAACTTTTAGCCAGGCTTGAGTCCCCCACATTTCAGGGAAGCTTCCTGAAGCCTCAGTGTGCAAAAAACAGCCCAACGGATAAACCCGAAGTTTGGAACATGCACTTTCAGATTGCCCCTTGTGCTGTTTTTCGCACTCTGTGGCTTCAGGAAGCTTCCCTAAACCCTACGGAGTGCAAAAGACAGCACAACAGGCAAACCAGAAGTCATTTTTTTCCAAACTTCCAGTTTGCCCATTTGTCTGTTTTTTCACCGTCCCAGACTTTGGTGAGGCCTGTGCGCATGTGTGGGGATGGGGGAATTGTGTGCATGTACAGGGGCAGCTCAAGGTGTGTGTGCATGCATGGGGGGAGGGAGGGAGTGTGGGCACATGTAGACATGTGGACATATGCTAGAACATCCACACATACCATTTTGGCACGTGACCCAAAAAAGGTTCACCATCATTGCCCTAGAACAGTGATGGTGAACCTATGGTACAGGTGCCACAGGTGGTATGCGGAGCCATATCTGCTGGCACACAAGCTGTTACCCTATCTCAGTTCCAATGTGCATGTACATGCCGGCGAGCTGATTTTTGGCTCATATGGAGGCTCTTGGAGGGCATTTTTGGCTTCCGGAGAGTCTCTGGGAGGATGGAGGAGAGCATTTTTGCCCTCCGCAGGCTCCAGAGAAACCTCTGGAGCTTGGGGAGGGCGAAACACAAGTCTACTGGGCCCACCAGAAGTTGGGAAATGGACTGTTTCAGGCTTCCAGAGGGCCTCCGGGGGGAGAGGCCATTTTCGTCATCCCCAGACATTGAATTATGGGTGCGGGCTATCACGCATGCACAATAGCCCCCCCCACACGATTTCAGCACCCAAGGAAAAAAAAGGTTTGCCATCACTGCCCTAGAAGATAGGCTGAAGATCCAGATGGATCTTGACAGATTTGAAAACAGTCAAAGAAGTCAATACAATCCTAAATTGCAGAAACAGAGGGATGCAATCTAGATCTAATACCTCTTTATTAAGCCTTAGTTAGACCACACCTAGAATACTGCATCTAGGTTGGTCACCACACTATTAAAAAAATGCTGCGATTTTAGAAAAAGTGCAGAGGACAGCAACCAGGATGATTAGGGGACTGAAAACTAAAACCTCTGAAAAATGATTACAGGAACTGGGCATGGCTACTCTAGTGAAGAGAAGGACCAGTGGGGACATGATAACAGTGTTTCAATATTTGAGGGAATGCCACAGAGAGGAGGGGGTCAAGCTATTTTCCAAAGCACTTGAAGGCCAGACTAGGAATAATGGATGAAAACTGATCAAGGAGATATTCAACCTGGAAATGAAGAGGAACTTTCTGACAGTGAGAACGATCAACCAGTGGAACAGCTTGCTTTCAGAAGTTGTGGGAGCTTCAACACTTGAGATTTTCAAGAAGAGATTGGAGTGACATTTATCGGAAATGGTGTAGGGTCTCCTGCTTGAGCAGGAGGAGGGGGTTGGACTAGGTGACCTACAATGTTCTTTCCAACTTTGTTAATCTGTAAATCTATATATTTTCTGATAAAACAAAGCTAAAACCTCCAAATTGTAGCAGCAGAGTTCTTGGGATAAAACACAACAAAAGATGAGGAAGTACTTAGAAGAGAACAATCAGGACAATCTCAAATTGGAACAAGTAAATTTGAGTAATATATTAACTGAGTTTTTGTATGATGTTATATAACAGATTGGCATTATGACTTCCCACCATCTGTGCAAGAAGACTGGCAACAAAAGTTCATTGTGCTGAAAAGTTTGTAGATGATTTGTTCTTCTCAACCAACTTATGACCAGCTTCCTTTCCAATGTTTATTCTGTATTGGTTGCCAGCTGAGGAACTCTGTAGTGTCCTTGGAAGACTTAATTCAAGAAAGCCAAAATAAACAATGGGCACTCTTCACTTTGTTCTTACATTTTACTAGAGTAGAAACAACAGCGGGTTATTTGACATCTCCTGGATAATTCAATTTATCTTCCCTCAATTTTTATTTATTTTTATTTGTTTGGTAACATTGGTTCAGGGACCTTATTCCTTCCAGCAGCTTTTTTGTTTTTGATTCAATCATTCGGTGGCTTTCCATATTTTTGTGCCACAGTCGGTATCAGGATTGTCCATCAGTAACTATTTCTTTGCAATGGTGTTTTTAAATCATAAATATTGCAGGAGTTTATGATCTGAGCTGCAACTAGAACCAGAACCTGTTCTGTCTTTCTTTGAGGAGCTTCTCGATTTGTTTCAAGAGTGTATGGCAAATTTGATTTTTATATTGTCCAATCAATGTTGTCCAAGTATTTGCTACAAAGGTTGCATTTTCTTGGCAATATTCCATGTCTCTTTCCTGCTTTATTTTGCACATGGAGGTCAGATCTTCCTGTTATTCCACATGTTACTTTGTTTCTATCTTTAGCATACCAGTGTCTAAAATTAGCATGGCAGCTTCAGGGTGGAGGGAGTGGGGTTATCATCCAGTTATTGCAGAAAATCATGGAATTGTTCAACTTATGCTTCCTCTGCATCCGTAGTAGGAGCATAAATTTGAATCACTATTTATTTATTTATTTTATTATTTATTTATTACTTAGATTTGTATGCCGCCCCTCTCCAAAGACTCGGGGCGGCTCACAACATGTAGAAACAAATCATAAGTAAACAGACAAATTTAAAAATATTTAAATATTTAAAAAAACCCATATGCTAACAGACGCACACACAGACATACCATGCATAAATTAAACATGCCCAGGGGGAGATGTTTCAGTTCCCCCATGCCTGACGGCAAAGGTGGGTTTTAAGGAGTTTACGGAAGGCAGGAAGAGTAGGGGCAGTCCTAATCTCCGGGGGGAGTTGGTTCCAGAGGGCAGGTGCCGCCACAGAGAAGGCTCTTCCCCTGGGGCCCGCCAACCGACATTGTTTAGTTGACGGGACCCGGAGAAGGACCACTCTGTGGGACCTAATCGGTCGCTGGGATTCGTGCGGCAGGAGGCGGTCTCGGAGATATATAATATAGATTGGCTTGCCTTGGATTTGAATTGAGATAATTCTATTTTTCTGAGATTGCATCTGGGCCCTGATTGCAATGCTATTTAATAACAATAACTCCTCCATAACTTCTCTGATTTTCCTGAGAACAGTAGATCTGATGCTCCTCTGATCTGAAGTGACATGTTCCAGTACATTTCCGTTCACTGATTCCCAGAATGTGAAAGCTCAGGCTTGATGCTTCTGCTCTGACAACTTCTACTTTGCCCTGATTTATGATTCTGACTTTCCTCATACCAATGAAATATATATTTATGCAGCATCCAAGATTCCTTTTGCCTGCAGTCAGTATGTAGGGGCAAAACATCCTTTTTGCTTTAATCTAGCAACATCAAGCACCACTGCCGTTCCCCTTTGCCCCTGGCTCTTCTCCATTACTTCACGGGATACTTTCAATTTCAGAAGTCATTTTCCAATATCATGTTGATAATTATAACTTATGAATGTTCATTTGGTTTTCTTGGAAGAATGTTGCTGTGGACTGCCAATTTCTTCTTCAATGAATTGTATTCTGATCTCAGTTATGAGCTGTTCATCATGTACAGCCCTTCTGGAAATGTACACTATAAAATAACAATCCCTGAAGGGAACAGCCCTTTAATCTCCAAATAAGACAGTCCTTCTGCTCAAAATTAGCAGCGCTTAATCTTGGATCCATAATGACTAAATTGCAGTACAAATCAGAGGAAAAACTTATATCTTCCTACTCCAGCACCATAGTGCATAAGAAGAGAGGAACTGATTTTTTAAAAACAGCTACATAAGAAGAGAGGAAGTGACAGAAAATCAAGTCTGGGGGGGTTATATTATTGACACCAAATGCTAAAAAAATCTCAATCATTTTTTAAATATTATTTTACTGAAATTGTTAGGTGTAAGTTGACAAATTTCTACTGCAAATATTTCCATGTATTATAAATAAAATAAACCAGGGACAACCTTCCTCCATTAAATGACTTCTTGATCCATTGGACTACAATTCCTTTCACCCCACCTTGACCTGAAGATACCAGTGAAAAAAGGTAACGATAACGAAAACAATTTCCCAATTGATAATTTTAAGGAAGAACTATGTGAAATGTTTGAGAAGGTTTAACCACTTTCTCTGCCCCACTGTACACAATTCTTCATATAAATCCACAAAGCAAAAATTTCAAGCAGGAACATGTGAGCATTAACAGAAGATGCATAATGTTCCAGGACTAGCGGTGGATTTGGACCGCCGAACTGGGAGATTTACTACCATGCAGCAGTATTGACATGGATGAGAGAATGGATTTTATTAAGAAATCAAAGACTTTTGACATTGGACGGCTCTCAACTGCACCAATCCTTCACTTTGAAAGCTGAATGGTTAGGGTTAAGATTAGAAGCAGCCAAAATACAGAAACTTCTCAGCAGATGTGAAATGACTATCCAAGCAATAGCGAGAACTCAGCAATATTTCTTTTAACCTTAGCAACATTTCTTCTGAGCTGTACGCTTATGTGCATAGACCACGAACCCTGTACGCAAGCAAACCATAGTAGGCCCACACAAACCAATATTGCTAAGAAATGTTAATTGCTTCATCTTTATTGAGGAATAAATTAAGAAACTGAATGATTCCCACTCCCAGAAACCTTGCTTGCACTACATGAGAACTTCCCACTGGTTCATTCAGCACTTATCTCAGTGTTCTGTTCCTGTCCTTGTATTCCTGCCAACAGTCTGTCCCATGGCACTTTCAATGGAACTGGCTGGTAGAATGGGAACATCAGCAGAAGCTACACGGCTTGTAATGTTGCTGGTCAAACAGGGACGAAAGAGATCAGACCTGGTCCCATGAGGTGGGGGGCACACCAAAAGTACTATATTTTATTGCATTCATGCAATTGCTTTAGTATATTAAAAGTAATCTTTGGAAAATATATTTTTTTCAGTCCCTGCAAAATTTCATTAGTTTCAGTATGTGCCACAGGTCTTGGAGAATTACAGTGAAAACATAGGAAGGTATTCTGTAGGACTCTCTGGTAGAATCCTCCCAAAAATTCAAGGGTACAAATTTCAGAAACACACATGTTTGAAAATTCAAAACAATATTCTTTATAACGGAAATTCAAATAAACTAAGCACTCTTTTTGTATGGCAAAGAGCACTCGTCTCCAAACAACCTGGTAATTTGTACAAGTCCTTTATCAATTCTTAGATATTTAGCTTGCAGCTGTGAGGCAATTCACAGTCCTTCTTTCACAAAGTAAAACACACTTTGCTCTGCTTTACTTTCAAAGCGGGGAAAAATCAACACACAAAGGTCGAAGTCAGCAAGACAGGCACGAAACACAACGATCAGATAATCCTCCACAATGGCCAAACCCACACGCTGCTATTTATAGCAGCCTCACTAATTACCACAGCCCCACCCAACCACAGGTGGCCTCATTTTCTTTGATAATAATCTCTCAGGTTTTGCTTCCTATGCATCGCTCTCCGCATGCGTGGCTGTATCATTAACTCTTATTCTGAATCCAAGGAGAAGATAGATAATTGATCTCCTTCTGAGCTGTCTGGCAAACTCTCCTCCTCCCTGTCACTCATGTCTTCTTGGTCAGAGGAGCCTTCATCAGCAGATTCCACCGGGAGCAAAACAGGCCTGCGGCATGTGGATGTCTCCCCCACATGCACATTCCTTGGGGCAGGAGCTGGGCCAGAGCTAACCACAACAGGAAGGCATATCAAAATTTGAGTTCTCAAAGCATCATTTGTTGAGTAAATCTCATATATTGGTGTACAAAGAGTAAGAAATTGGAAAAAAAACTTTCACAAGATGCTTGAAAGATTTCTTGTAGTGTCTTGTTGTATAATTATTTTCACCAAAATTAAGGAAAATGTTTAAGATTCTGTTCTAATTATATGGCATGTACTTGAGTATCATTGTCTCGAGGTGGACATTGGAAATCCAGTTGAGAAGAAAAGAAAACTCTTGTATATACAATCTAACAAAAATCAGAAGGAATGTTGCTCTCCAAGTTTCCTGTGACTCATCTAATAGTAGAAATAATCCATCATTAACACAAATACAGTACATCTAAATATTTATAGTTGTCATAACACTGAACTGCTGGCATGAAACATTTCATTTCATAAACATTTCAATTTTCAGGATTGTGTGATGGTTCTTCCTGGTGCAGCTCAGGCTTCTGCTCTATTAATCCTCAAGAATCCTCAAGAATTCTGGATTTCAGTTTTTGTTTATGTCTGTCTCTGCCAGACAAGAGCTGAGAAGAGGCACAACATGGTCAAGAAACATTAAAGAGTCAGACAGTTATTCGTTTGGGGAAGTAGTAACTCGGTAATTCACTCAATACTGAATAGTAACCTTTTGAAATGTAACCCCCTACAATAAGAAGGTTAAGGGAGAGGCAGGGAGAAATCTACCCCATATTTCTGGATACACTTTCTTTCCCTTCATTTCAGACTGGTTGTCTTTTCATAAACATTTTTCCCCAAAGTATTTTTCTCAGTGACCAACTCACTGCTTCTATGCCATGAATCGATTCTCCTAGAACAGTGATGGCAGATCTTTTAATCCTAGGATGCTGAAAGTGTGCATGGACATGCTATTGCACATGCTTGAGTGCCTACACCCATAATTCAATGCTGCCCCACTCCCCGTGCATGTTTGCATGATCCCCCACCACTCTCCTGTTTCCCAACTCCAGGTGAACCTGGTAGCTCCTTAGGCTCCAGAGTCTTCCCTAGAGCTTGGGAAAGGCAAAAACGCCCTCTCCTACCCTCCCCAAAAGCCCTCCAGAAGATAAAAACATCCTCCCAGAGCCTACATGTGAACCAAAAATCAGCTGGCTGGCACACACATGCATGCTAGAGCTGAGTTTGGGCAACTGCTCACATGCCGTCAGATATGGCTCTGTGTGCCATCTGTGGCACCTGTGCCATAGGTTCTCCATCACTGTCCTAGAAGATCCACATCAGTTGGATTTAAACACAGTACAGAGCCCAGGTGATTTTCTAGGTGCCTAGCAACTTAGTCAAAAACAGGACCTGTAATTACATATGAAACTCAATAAGAAGCACATATACAACAAAATGTAAATCCATATATGGCATATTAATCCAATAAATATTGACTGTATGCGTGTTTTTAATATTCTGGGGTTGTTTTTTTATGAATTTTTTAGTTTAAAATTGTAATTGGATTGGTGGGTATTGGATTTATTATTATGTATTGTTATTACCTTGTTCTGAGCCGCCCCGAGTTTGCGGAGAGGGGCGGCATATAAATCCAAGAAATCTAATCTAATCTAATCTAATCTAATCTAAAAGATAATAGGTCAGGTGAAATAAATTGACATAGTAATATTGCTACTATTGTAAATATATATATATATACTATAACTTCTACATTGTTTTAGATTCTAATTTGGATTTGCAATTTAATGTTAGATGTGTCACAAATAGATCTTTAAAACCGATCATGTTTGTTCCTGCAATACAACTCAGTAGCAGAAGCCCATCTGAGATAATTAACTACAAGAAGATGCTGAAGAAATAGCAGAGAGGAGCTTTGGATAGACATTTTCTGCATAAAATTCAGCAGAATTTATCTTTTTTTACTGTTTTGGCAGAATCTGCTGGTGTCTAATTATAGGCTTTTGAGACCATTATTTTTGCTAAGATGTATCCTATAAGCATTTAAATGTATTTTAAATTATTAGATTTGTGCTACATGCTTATGTTTGTATCTATTCTGTGAGCTGCCCCGAGTCTTCGGAGAGGGGCAGCATACAAATCTAATAAAATAACAATAACAATAATAAATGTTATATGTTATGTGACACTATGGGTGGAATTGATATGGACATAATGAAGAGACAAGGGAAAGAAGAGAATCCATTAAAAAACTGGATCACTAACACTTATGTACCACTGTAAGCCTAGCAAAAGGAAGCCCGGACAAGAAGTACACTCAGAAGAACTAGCAGTACTTTATTGTAAGGTTGTATTAACAAGAACAGAAAGTACATTTCCCTCCATCACCATTGTTGTCCAATAAACAAACATTTGCTATGTCCACGTTCCGGTTGATACATTCTTTCCCCTGTCTCTTGAGGTCATTCTCACATACCATAATATACCAACATACCAAATATGTTTCTTCTTATTTGGATTTCTAAACGCTATAGGTCATAGTAGACCCACACCTCTATTTCCCGTATAGCAACATTTTCCTTTTGGTTTGGCAAAATACTACACAGAATTTAGACATAATGGAATGGTTTGGTCAACTGTATTGGTCTCTGATTCAGCATGTCTTGGAAAACTTTCAAAGTTTGGGTTGAGCCATCTGGTGACCTCTTTTTCAGCAGTCTGTCATCTAGGCAAATTAATAGCATTCAGTAACATCAAAAAAAGGACTCTCCTATTATAACCAATATATAATTGTGTCTTGCCATGGCCTCACACAGTCAAAATTTGCTAGAGTTTGGGCAAAAGGCAAGTTACTAGACCAATTTATAGATGCCATAAAGATTATTTATTAGAGCTTTAACTGAAAGCATAACCTGGTATAGCAAGATATATTATTGTACTAATTCAAAGGACCCAAACCTGCCAGGGAATCGGCAGTGAATTATTTAGAATAGAATAGAATAGAATAGACAGAGTTGGAAGGGACCTTGAAGATCTTCTAGTCCAACCCCCTACTTAGAGAGGAAACCCTACACCACTTTACCACTTTTGCAACTATACTGTATACCTTCACAGAAAATAAATATAAATTGATAGGTTCTTTCACAGCACACTTTTCAGAAGATAAAAACATATTTAGACAAAAGACACAATATGTCTAATTCTTTTTAAATAATGTCTCTATACTTTTACAGATTTGCTTGAAAATGCACACTAAAGCATTCTCCAATTGAAGGAATAAAACACACACTGGAAGCATTACTGTAGAGACAGCCATCAAATGCAAACAAGTGGAAATGTTTAGCTGCTGGCTGAGTCTCCTAAGAGACATGGTAGTGAGCAGTTTGCTCAACCTAACATTCCTTGTGGAAAGCCTCCACTTGAATGTATTGCAAAACCTTCCTTAGCAACAGCTGTGCTATTTTGATAGAAAATATACCTGGACCAAGTTCTGAATTTGACAAAGTTTCAAATTCCAAAGCGGATTAGTGAACTGAAGCCAAATCCCATATTAATACTGCAATTTGAATCAAGTACCTGCAAAGCCCTTCTCAACGCTGCAGCTTTTATTACCATATGTAAGGAAAAGGGAGATGTTGATTGGTGTGATTAGTCATTAAACTCTCTGCCAAGCAGAGAGCTTTGGGGGCGGCAAAGCTGACACTGCTTGGATTTCATTCACTTTTTCTGCTCTTAGCTTTAACTTTTTCTTCCTTGTTCCGGTTTCGCTCTCAGCACACTAAATGTTTGTTTGTTTGTTTGTTTGTTTGATTGTTTGTTCAACTTTTATGCCACCCAATCCCAATGGGACTTCTATGCCACCCAATCCCAATGGGACTTCTATGCCACCCAATCCCAATGGGACTTCTATGCCACCCAATCCCAATGGGACTTCTATGCCGCCCAATCCTAATGGGACTTCTATGCCACCCAATCCTAATGGGACTTCTATGCCACCCAATCCCAATGGGACTTCTATGCCACCCAATCCCAATGGGACTTCTATGCCACCCAATCCCAATGGGACTTCTATGCCGCCCAATCCTAATGGGACTTCTATGCCACCCAATCCCAATGGGACTTCTATGCCACCCAATCCTAATGGGACTTCTATGCCACCCAATCCCAATGGGACTTCTATGCCACCCAATCCCAATGGGACTTCTATGCCACCCAATCCCAATGGGACTTCTATGCCGCCCAATCCTAATGGGACTTCTATGCCACCCAATCCCAATGGGACTTCTATGCCGCCCAATCCTAATGGGACTTCTATGCCACCCAATCCCAATGGGACTTCTATGCCACCCAATCCCAATGGGACTTCTATGCCGCCCAATCCTAATGGGACTTCTATGCCACCCAATCCCAATGGGACTTCTATGCCACCCAATCCCAATGGGACTTCTATGCCACCCAATCCCAATGGGACTTCTATGCCACCCAATCCCAATGGAACTTCAATGCTGCCCAATACCAATGGGACTCATACGAGTTTAGGACTGATCCTGTTATTAAATTCTGCTCATTCGGGGTTCATTTAAATCACTGAACATGGAAGTTTAACAGTCGCCTTCTTTTTGCTTGCCATTTCCCTGTGCCAGTCTCTTTCTGATATTGTTCTGTATATCTATGAGAGCTAGCTTCTGTCCTTTCTGCAAATCAACTCATTTCCAGCAAACCACAATCCTAAATCAACAAAGTTTTGCCCACAAGAGGCCTGACTCTCAACCAAAAGAAGAGATAATTTGGTACTTTCCCCAAAAATCTAATCCATTTGCCTTGAAACCTGAAGCAGAATGCAAATGCAGTTGTACCCTTTCCAGTCCTAATCAAATCAAACCTAATTTGCCCCAACCTCACTCACCTTGAGGCACCAGTTTCTCTATGGGAAACATATTTTTGCTGTTGTTATAAATTATATGCTTCAAATTCTGGGGAGATGGGGAAAATTTGCATGGATTCTAAAGAAATACGGAAAACAACATTCAGACCAATGGATGGAGTTACACTCACCTTTATTTTATTTTTATTTTTTAAAAAATAATAATATCCAGTTGACTGTATATAAAGATTTATTTAAACAGCAATTTCAGATTTATGCCATTTGCTGATATTTTCAGTCCGGTAACATTTTTCATTTTTTTCTCTCCGTATATACAATAACTCTACTTTTTGTAAAAACAATTTTATCTGGGTGTAATCATAAGAGATCACTCAGAAACAAACAATCTCTCTTTTTAAAAAAAAAAAAATTAAGTTTTGGCAGACACCTCTCTACCCAAAACATTTTCTGCCACGTCCTTGTGCAATGCCTTTCGTTTGCAGTGGGAAAACTAGAATAGGGTTTTTGTTAGGAGAAGAAAAATGGGGGAAAACTGCAGAATAAGAAAAGGAGCTTTTTTACACCAAGGAAACAATATTCTGGTAGGCGCAGAATAAGGTCTTAATTGGTTTAATACTTGGCCCACAATTAAATCCAGGAATCAGGTTTGAAAAGAAAAGCTAGAAGAGGTTAACATAGAAACATAGAAGACTGACGGCAGAAAAAGACCTCATGATCCAACTAGTCTGCCCTTATACTATTTTTTATATTTTATCTTAGGACGGATCTATGTTTATCCCAGGCATGTTTAAATTCAGTTACTGTGGATTTACCAACCACGTCTGCTGGAAGTTTGTTCCAAGGATCTACTACTCTTTCAGTAAAATAATATTTTCTCATGTTGCTTTTGATCTTTCCCCCAACTAACTTCAGATTGTGTCCGCTTGTTCTTGTGTTCACTTTCCTATTAAAAACACTTCCCTCCTGAACCTTGTTCAACCCTTTAACATATTTAAATGTTTCCATCATGTCTTGTTAACAACCCAGCAACATCTCAGTTATGTGCAGCGTTGGGCTACAAGCAAGAACGCTAAATTGTGCTCGCCACCGTGGCTCGTAAGTTCTTGCGGGACCAGCTCGATTTTGCTGCTATACCTGTGGAGGTAGCAAAATTGCACACGGAGCCGCAGGTAAAAGCTCGCCGAAACACAGGCGCAATTTTGCTACCTCCACAGGTGCAGCAGCAAAATCGTGCAAGAGCTTACAAGCCACGGTGGCGAGCACAGTTTATCATTCCGTCTCATAGCCCATCGCTGGGTATGTGCCTACATTGTGCCTAAGGCTGCCTTTGCCCCATATGGTTGCCAGTTGGACTCTAAACTGCTTAAGAAAATTCTTTCTGGGCTGGAAATGCAGCAACATGACAGGTGTTCCGTCCAGATTGCCAGATGCTGCTCTCTCTCCAATTGGACAGTTCCTCTGCTGCTGTGTACTCCCAACTTTCTGTGCCAGAAAAGTATTACCAATCAACTTTTAAAAAAAGAAAAGAAAAAGAGTAGTAGTATGGGAGTTTTTAAATCCATTTACATAACCATTCTCAGGAAATAGGCATTCTTATCCCCAGGCTAAGTTGATTTCCAGGCAGGCCCAGGAAGCAGAAGTAAAACATCCTCTCTCCTTATTAATGAATCAGAAATAATCTCTTCAAAAGTTTTTTTTTAAAAACCTACACAAGCACAGAATTGCTGCCACAGAAAAACAAATGAATAGAGGAAACAAATTGGGCTTGGAGAGACAAGAACTGGCAGGAATAGCCAACACCCAAGAAGATAGGCTCAAAATCCAGATGGATCTTGACAGCCTGGGACACTGGGTCCTATTCTATTCTATTCTATTCTATTCTATTCTAAATAATTCACTGCCGATTCCCTGGCAGGTTTGGGTCCTATGAATTAGTACAATAATATATCTTGCTATATCAGGCTATGCTTTCAGTTAAAGCTCTAATAAATAATCTTATTTGTTATTTTTGTTTGTTTATTTGTTTATTTATTTATTGGATTTGTATGCCGCCCCTCTCTGCAGACTCGGGGCGGCTAACAACAATGATGAAAAACAACATGTAACAATCCAATTTAATAAAACAACTAAAAATCCTTATTATAAAACCCAAACATACACACAAATATACCATGCATAACTTGTAATGGCCTAGGGGAAGGAATATCCTAACTCCCCCATGCCTGGCGACAAAGGTGGGTCTTGAGTAATTTGCAAAAGACAAGGAGGGTGGGGGCCATTCTAATCTCTGGGGGGAGTTGATTCCAGAGGGCCGGGGCTGCCACAGAGAAGGCTCTTCCCCTGGGGCCCGCCAAACGACATTGTTTGGTCGACTGGACCCGGAGAAGGCCAACTCTCTGGGACCTTATCGGCCGCTGAGATTCGTGCGGTAGAAGGCGGTTCCGGATGTATTCTGTATTGTTGCAATTCCAAATGTTCATTGAACAAATGGTTCTTAAACAAAGATTATCAGTAAGTATATATGATGCTGGCCATCACTAAAGGTAGGATAGAAGACAAACATAATAACAGAGTTGGAAGGGATCTTGGAGGTTTTCTAGTCTAGGAAGTGGCAGTGAACTCAATTATTTCTTTGTCAATTGCAGAATGCCTACTCAGTGAAATCCTATGTAAGATTATTTGCAAGATAATTTTAATCATATTATGCTTTGATGTCAGTGTTGCCATTTGAATTAATTGATGGGCCATTGTCACAGGTTTTACAAGTCTTCTTGTAACAGATATACGTCCTCTTTCTAAACAGTGATCCCAAAGTAGTACTTTCTTCTACTAGTTTATGTTGCTTCATGTTGAAGCAATTTCAAGTTGCTTTCAAACATATTGCACATATAAAAAAGCCAAAGGCCAACTAGTCAGTGGGCCAAGTAAGCACGGAGAAAGCTAATTACCAGTTTATTTTGACTTCTCTAATCTCTTACTATTATCAAATCATTCTGAACTACCAATCTTGGACCTGGTTTGAAATTAGTAGATCAGTAAAAATGGCTTGTGAAACCTTTCATGGAACCTATAAAGAAGGTCAAGATTGTGGGTGCGTTTGTATGACTCTGAATCACAGCTAGCCAAGTGCATATTAAATTCAAATGTTGTGCAAACCCAATTCTTGGCTCAATGTGTTGCGTAATGCAAACATTTGCATTACTTGATAAAACCGCAGTTCAATAATGTGAACAAAGCAAGCAAACTTCTTACAGTATAGCAATGAAGTACAACAACGTAGGCAAATATTACATTTTAAAAGGAAACTGGACAACCCTAGTCCTTTGGGTCATTCTTCTTTTAATGTTTATTTTAGGCCTGTGCCATTTCTCGTTCCCTCACAACCTTCAAGTGAGTCTTGGTAAAACCTCTTCCTTCTTTTTAACCGACCTTCAGAACTGCCTGCCACTTTGCTTGGGAGAAGAGGAACAAAGAACAAAGCAGCAGACCACAAGAAAAACTGAATTCCTGCTCCTCATTCTGGCATGTACCCAATGGCCCCCTCCATTGGGAGGAAGAGCCCTCATCCAAACCCTAGATACCAGCCCTGCCTCACTAGCCAACATCTAATTCAGTCATATATGACCAGTACAGACTATCCATCCCTACATTGCTACCAGACTGGGGGGTGGGACATGGACCTATTGCTGTTCTGTTTTGTCTCCATTATTTGAGACCATTTCCATTTAGTGTTGATTGGGAGCCAGAGAACTGTCCCTCGGTCCCTGCATTGGATAGGTGCTTACTCCACTTTTTCCACTCCTATTTTAACATTTACAGTGATACCTCGTCTTACGAACTTAATTGGTTCCGGGACAAGGTTTGTAAGATGAAAAGTTTGTAAGACGAAACAATGTTTCCCATAGGAATCAATGGAAAAGCGATTAATGCATGGAAGCCCAAAACTCACTGCTTTTGCCAGCCGAAGTGCCCATTTTTGTGCTGCTGGGATTCCCCTGAGGCTCCCCTCCATGGGAAACCCCACCTCTGGACTTCCATGTTTTTGTGATACTGCAGAGGAATCCCAGCAGGGAAATCCCAGCAGTGCAAAAACGGGTGCTTCATTGGCAACGGAAGTCCGGAGGTGGGGTTTCCCAGTGAGGGGAGCCTCAGCAAAATTGCAGCACCGCAAAAACACGGAAATCCTTGAAACCCCACCTCTGGACTTCCATGTTTTTGTGATGCTGCGATTTTGCTGAGGCTCCCCTTGCTGGGAAACCCTACCTCCGGACTTCCGTTGCCAGCGAAGTGCTCATTTTTGCATGCTGGGATTCCCATGCAGCATCGCAAAAACACGGAAGTCCGGAGGTGGTGTTTCCCATGGAGGGGAGCTTCAGGGGAATCCCAGCAGCGCAAAAATGGGTGCTTCACTGGCAACAGAAGTCTGGAGGCGGGGCATCCCAGTGGCGGCGGCTTGGGTTTGTAAGGTGAAAATAGTTTGGAAGAAGAGGCAAAAAAAATATTAAACCCCGGGTTTGCATCTTGAAAAGTTTGTATGACGAGGTGTTTGTAAGATGAGGTATCCCTGTACATGAAAGCATTGAGTGAGATCAAACATCAGCACAGGGTGAGATATGATCAGCGTGCTGATGATACCCAGTTGTACATATTTGCCTGTGAATTAAGCAATGCCACAACCAACCTTTCATGGTGCCTGGAGTTTGTTGATGTGAACTGAACAACAACTTATGAACCTGCTGCCTGATGGGGAGCAACAGGTTAAAAAACCCTGGAAGACAGAGTGACTGGGGATTTTGCAGAATTGTTGTGGAAGTTGTAGGGGTTCTCCAGGAACTGCACTGCTCCAGAAAAACCCAGTGCATAATCTGGGGTCTCTCCTGGACTTGTGACTCCAGATTGAGGACCAAGAAGCAGTCATGATCAGGAGGGCCTTTGCACAACTGTGTTTTCTGCATGAGTTACATCTTGGACCAAGAGGCCCTGTTCACAGTCACCCACATGCTGGTCTCATTTGTACTATTATAATGTGCTTTACATAGTCCGCCCTTGAACAGCATCCAAAAGCTTCAGTTGGCTCAAAATACAACACCCCACATGGTTTTGTGCAAGTCCAAATTTGCCTATGCAACCTCTTTTGAAGAGCTGCACTGGTTGCTGATTTGTTTTCAGGTGCAATTCAAAGTCCTGGTTACCACCTTTAAAGCCCTAGAGGTCAACCCACTTTCTCTGATTACATCTACCCAGTCCACAGAGCAGGAAGGCAGGACATATTGCAAGTCTTACTTATGGGACTGCCTTCTGCCATATGAGCCCCAGTGACCAGTCAGGTCCCACAGAGTCAGCCTCCATCAACTAGACAATGTCACTTGACAGAGCCTAGGGGAAGAGCCTTCTCTGTGGGGCCCCCAGCCCTCTGGAATCAGCTCCACCCAGAGATTTGTACTGCCCCCACCCTTCTTGCCTTTTGTAAGAATTTGAACACACACCTGTGCAGACAGGCCTGGGGACACTAATCATCAGCCCCTGTCTATGAATGATGTACACTGCTCAAAAAAATAAAGGGAACACTTAAACAACACACTATAACTCCAAGTAAATTAAACTTCTGTGAAATCAAACTGTCCACTTAGAAAGCAACATTGATTGACTGAATCAATTTCACATGCTGTTGTGCACATTCAACTTTGTACAGAACAAAGTATTCAATGAGAATATTTCATTCATTCCGATCTAGGATGTGTTAATTGAGTATTCCCATTATTTTCTTGAGCAGCATATTATTATTATTATTATTATTATTATTATTATTATTATTATTATTATTATTATGTTATTATTATTATTTAGATTTGTATGCTGCTCCTCTCCGAGGACTTGAATGGAAAGTATGTTGGCAGATTGGAAATGGTTGCTTTCAGAATTTCAGAATTGTATTGTTTTTTTCACATGTTGTAAGATGCCCAGTCCTTGGAGATGGGCGGGATATGAATGAAATGAAATGAAAGAAGAACATCTGGTGGGGTCGAGGAACAAGGACTTTTCTGTGGTGGCTCCCTCCCTTTGGAATATCATCCTCCCAAAGATAAGACTGTATTTCACCTCGTTCCTTTTCTGCAAGATCTTGAACACATGTTTTTCTCAGCAGATTTGGGGACCCCATTCAGAATTGACCATGTGGCTTTTTTGATTCTGCTGCCATTGCCACAGAGGGCAATCAGAGGGGGGATTTAAATTGTGAATATTTAATTTTTAATGTTATATGCTATCTGGAACCACTGTGTGTGAATTCGGCAGCTATATAAATTTGTTTAATAAAATACATCTTTATCTTAGCTTACATTATTACCATGCAATGTTTATTCAGATTTGCTCACTTACTATTTTTGGCCTAGTTCTGTTGGCTGCTTTTACGTTCTGCCACTGCTGATTTTAAAAGTTCTTTATTGTCTATTTCAAGCACATCTCTTCTTTTCCTCAGTATTCTTCTGACTAATCTTCGCCAAGTCCTTTCTATCAATTTATATATTTCCCACTGATTCTGTATCTATCATAGTACTCACTGTACTATAGAGCCAATTTTCTTTTTTCTCATAGAAGCTGAGCTTCATAAATTCCAATAGCTTTGTTCTCTGGATGTATATGGCCATCCCCCTCTCATTCCCCCCAGTTTCCCCAGTCGCCATCAAACTCTTTGATTTAGCTATATTATGCATTAGAATGCACACACTAAAATGAAAGGTACACTTCATACAGAATTCTGAATTGAATAATACGCAAAAGAACAACAAACATGAAAAAAATCTATTCTATTGCTTGCAATTCCAAATACTTTAGAAAATAATAAGAAAAAAACGTTCAAAGTATTGCATTGCATTACATTATATTATTATACATGAGATACGAACAGGACCTACCTTAGGCAAAATGTTATTAAATTAATGATCCCAAAGCTTCACTTTATATAAGTTGGTGCAAAGAGCCATTCAGAAATCTCCTTCTGCCTGCCACCTCTTCCACTAGAATCTGATGTCGTGTTCAGGCTGCTTATATATATCTCGACTCCCACCCACTGCAGGACTTGGCATCCTATCCTACTTGACAACCATGGTAGCATGGTTGGTCCCTATCCTTTTAATTGTAACTCACTTTAATTCTTTTTCCACTTCATCTTCCTATCCAGACAAATATTAACCTTTGGGAAAAGCCTCAAGATGAAAAATATCACCATATTTGTCATCATTAATTCAAGGCTGATTCAGGATATTGAAGCACGGCGCTCACCACTATCTCTGTCAAATTGTCTTCTATGTATCCAGGATCAACTAAAAGATCTTACACACTGTTCTGTCGAGCTCTCTGGTAGAATCCTCCCAAAAATTCACAGAGACAATTTCAGACACACACGCGTTTGAAAATTCAAAACAATGTTCTTTATAATGAAAATTCACTTAAACTAAGCCCTCTTTTGGTATAGCAAAGAGCACTTGTCTCCAAACAAACTGGTAATTTATACAAGTCCCTTATCAGTTCTGTGATACTTAGCTTGCAGCTGTGAGGCAATTCAAAGTCCTTCTTTCACAAAGTGAAACACACTTTGCTCTGGTTTAGTTTCAAAGCAGGGAAAAATCAGCACACAAAAAGTCAGTCAGTAAAGCAGTCATGAAACACAACGATCAGATAATCCTCCACAATGGCCAAACCCACAGGCTGCTATTTATAGTAGCCTCACTAATTACCACAGCCCCACCCAACCACAGGTGGCCTCATTTTCTTTGATAATAATCTCTCAGTTGTTGTTGCCTATGCATCGCTCTCCGCATGCGTGGCTGTATCATTAACTCTTGTTCTGAATCCAAGGAGGAGCTAGATAATTGATCTCCTTCTGAGCTGTCTGCCACACTCTCCTCCTCCCTGTCACTCATGTCTTCTTGGTCAGAGGAGCCTTCATTTTCAGATTCCACCGGGGGCAAACCAGGCCTGCAGCATGTGGATGTCTCCCCCACATCCACAGTCCTTGGGGCAGAAGCTGGGCCAGAGCTAACCACAACACACCCAAGTCAGAAAATGCCACAAATGTCAAATTTCTCTCATTGTGACTGTCTAGTTGTCATCATCTTAAATCTCTCTCATTATGACTGTCTAGTTGTCATCATTTTAAATTTCTCTCATTGTGACTGTCTAGTTGTCATCATCTTATTTTAAGGACAACAAATCATTGCTGGGTGTTTTCACCCACTTCACTTTGCCAGACTACCATCTGGTAACGTCTTTTGAATTTTTTGTGCGACATTTATTGGCTATCACAAGCAATCAACAGCATAGTTAAATTCTACTGCTTCTTTGTGGAAAATCCCAAAAGCTTCAAGAAGTGAAGTTCACAACGTGCTGAAAGAGAATCAGAAATCAAGTTGACAATTGGGATTGATTGGCCACATAAAGTACAAAACTGTTGGGGATTGTGAATGATAACCATTAAAAAAAGGTAAGGCAGTTGTGTGGACTATGAAGGGGCAGCAAGGTTTTAATTATATTATTATGATGATAATAATAATCATTATTATATTTGAATAGCACAGAAAAGGAGATTCCAACATGTCAACAGTCTTTGGACTAGTTTAGGGAAATGTGACAGCTCTAACAGTCTACAGGCACTTAGAGAATCTCTAGGGCGAATAGAAAAAGATTATTTAAGAATCTGAGAAGTAAAATGCTACCTTTTATTGATCAGGCTAAATTATTAAACCATGTAGAAAGTGATGAGCCTTTAACAGCCAAGGAGGATGTCCAGTGAGGACTACAAACTCTCAGAGATAGCTGTGTTTCTCCTATGTCACAATGCTGAAAAGTATTGAGTGGTAAATGCTGCTCAGAGTTCTTACCTCAACATTTTCCCATAACTTTTTTTCCTCTCCTCTGTTTTCAGACTGGCTTTCTACTTCAGCTTCCTTTGAAGCTTATATGAACCTGTGGCCCAAAACTGAATGGTCCAGGCTGAGCAAAGATCACCAGGTATCTATACAGTTATGTCCCACATGACAATCTTCTGTTTTTTAAATGCAATTTGAGGCATGAAGAATGAATGGCTATACATAGTGCTAGGGCTATGATTAGATCAGGTGGTCACAGGCTGGATCTAGAAATAGACTTATCATTTCATGTCCATGGCATTTGCCTGTACCTTTGAACATACAAAGTACCAGACAATTTAGCTGGATATTCTCAGATGAAGATGCTGATTTCAAGCATAAGTGCCTGGGTCTGCTTTATACCACTGTGAGAGACCAGGAATTTGGTCTGACTTAGTAGAAGAAATGGAAGAAATCCGGAAAGAAATGAATAAATTAATATTGCTTTCAGAGCGTTCTTGTATCAAAGTCAGGAAGATTTTGTGGCATCTTATAAAATAAATGTTTTATTCTATACATTTTTTGGGATTACTTTTCACTTCATGAGCTACATGGAGTATATCGAGAGCACTGGAAGCCAAAGGGAACCAATGATATATGACCCCTATAATGGTATGCTGAAATTGTGGAATGACCTCATGCTATGCATGAAACCATCAGGACTATATTTCCGTATATTGGACATTAGGGCATATCCAGGTGTGACTTGGATATTTTTTAGGTTTAGCGTCTTTTTGTAGAAAATAGCTACTCCACTTCCTCTGCGGGTTTCAGAGTCCAACCAGAAGACAATGTAGTTTCTTGCTGTGATGATGGAGTCAGGGAGAGATGCATTTAGGCATGTTTCACAGACAAAAATAATGTCAAAGGTGTCAGTGTTTAGTAGTAATAGGAATTCAGGCATTTTGTTAACTATGCTTCTTGCATTGATTAGTTTGCATTTGAGATTAGTATTGGATTGGATTGAGGAAGTAAGGCGCGTGCTTACCTAGTCTTGGTTGGTGGTGTATGGGATGTTGTTTTCTTGTTGTGGGATGGTGGGTTGGATGTTGTGGGATGGATTGTGGGTCTTGTTTTTGATGCGATCGGCATGGTAATCTATGTATAAGTATCCATGTCCATATCCATATTCATATCCATATGTATGTATGATGTATGTATGTAAATATACTAACAACAAAAGATTTAAGTGCCAAAGCCCACTGCAACAATTTAGCCAAGAAGGTTTCAAGAGTTGTAAACCTAATCCTACGTAGCTTCTGCTCTGGCAATTTCACACTACTTACCAAAGCTTACAAAACTTTTGCCAGACCCATCCTCGAATACAGCTCATCCGTTTGGAACCCATATCACATCTCAGACATCAACACCCTTGAAAATGTCCAAAGATACTTCACCAGAAGAGCCCTTCACTCCTCCACTCGAAACAGAATACCCTTCGAGACTAGACTTTCAATCCTGGGCCTAGAAAGCCTAGAACTAAGACGCCTTAAACAAGATATAAGTATTGCCCACAAGATCATATGCTGCTACGTCATGCCTGTCTGCGACTACTTCAGCTTCAACCACAGCAACACAAGAGCACACAACAGATTTAAACTTAATATTAACCACTCCAAACTTGACTGTAAAAAATATGACTTCAGTAACCGAGTTGTCAAAGTGTGGAACTCATTACCGGACTCCATAGTGTCATCCCCAAACCCCCAACAATTTACCCTTAGATTATCCACAGTTGACCTATCCAGATTCCTAAGAGGTCAGTAAGGGGCGAGTACAAGTGCACTAGAGTGCCTTCCGTCCCCTGTCCTATTGCTCTCCTATATCTCCTACACCTTTCTTCTATTCCTATATCTCTTCTTCTATTCTTTCATTGATATGTTCTATTACTATATCTTCCTTTCTAATCTTTCTTAGATATATTTTACTATGAGTATCTCCTCTATAACCTTCATCGTGTATTTTACTATGTGTGTATATATATATATACCCACTAAAACCCTCATTGTGTATTGGACAAAATAAGTAAATAAATAAATATATGTACACATGTATGTATGTATGTATGTATGTATGTATGTATGTATGTATAGTTTAATGGGTAGAGACTCTTGGAAAAAGGTGATTCCTCAGGTATTCTGGTCCCAAGTCATGTAAGGCTTATTTATTATTGGTGTGTTTCTGGATTCAATTCAAGCTGTTGGTAGTTACCTATAAATCTTTCTATATAACCATCAACACTTTGAATTGAATGGCAGAAACACACTGATAATGATATTACTGTCTTTAAGTCATGATTTACAACTGGTTGAATTGCATCAAGAAGCCTTTCAGATAATTTGCTTTCCTCCATGAATGTTCAAAATGCATCCATTTCTCGCCAAAGCTTCTCCTAGGAGATCAGGATCCATGGCAACAATTAAGAACAGGGTATCAGAAAAATACAGTGGGTGGCTAAAAAGGAGGCAGTGGACCCTCCTTGATCTTCTTCTTTAGTACAGAAGCCTGTGGATGAACAATTCTGTACTGAGTAGAGTGTCTAGTAAGGGTAGAGTAGAGCAGCCAAGCAAATGTGGCTATAATTCAAAGCCTAAAAATAAGGGGCTAAGGAAAAATATTTGAATATTGAGACATTATGTGAATATCTTTTGTTAACTGTTAAAAACCCCTTAGCTTTGTAAAATATGTAAATAAAGTTAAGGCTAAAACTTTCAGCCACCAGATCTGAGCTGCCAAACAAATTCTCTTGGTAACCTAGGGATTTTTGCAGGCCAAAATCTGGTAATCCTATTAAACCCAAAGATAAAGATGAATGGGAAGACTCATCCCAGCAGCCTTCCTTCAAACTCTATCTGCCTAGATTGAACAGGGTTCTCCAACCCTGGCAACTTTAAGAGTTGTGGACTTTAACTAGCTTTCCTGGCTGAGGAATTCTGGGAGTTGAAGTCCACAAGTCTTAAAATTGCCAAGGTTGGAGAACCCTGGCTTAGGCCATTAAAATAGAAAAGTGTGGGTTTGATTGTTGTTTTAATTCTTGGTCTGTTCACAAAAAAATTGCCTACCAGACAGTCAGGCAACAGTGTCAGGACACAGTTGTCAGACTTCACTGCAGAACTAGTGAGGTGTCTGTTTTGTGATGGCTTGAAGGAGCCGGTCTAAAGAAAGATAAACATAGCAGCAACATTCCTTTCATGGGCATCAAAGTCTATTGAAAGTATTTTCCCTACCCATATTTTTTTCCCCAGGACAATGCTGGCATCCATTATTATAGCAATAGCAATAGCATATTGCTATTGCTATAATATAGATATACTGCTTTACAGTGCTTTAAAGCCCTCTCAAAACACTCTACACCGTAAACAATTTTGAGTGCTCATTTTAGCCACCTCAGAAGGATGGAAGGCTGAGTCAATCTTGAGAGCTTGGTGAGATTTGAATGCCAAATTGCAGGTAGCCGGCAGTCAGCAGAGGTAGCCTGCAGTACTGCACTCTAACCACTGCACCACCATGACTTATGATAATCTTATTCTAAAGATTATTTTACAAAACCCAAACAACAGAGGTAAAGAAATGAAACTTATTTCGCCTTCCAAAATTGTTTCTCCTGCAACAATATGTATGTCTGATTTTTATAATAAGGGTTTTTAGTTGTTTTATTATTGTATTGCTACATATTGTTTTTATCACTGTTGTTAACCGCCCCGAGTCCACGGAGAGGGGCGGCATACAAATCCAATAAATGAATGAATGAATGAATGAATGAATGAATGAATGAATGAATAAATAAATAAATAAATAAATAAATAAATAAATAATAGGCAGTAACATTACTTTTTCATACCCAACATAAAAAAGATGACAAAAGGGAGCAGATAGGAAAAATGTTTCATATATGTCTCTAAGACATATAACTGCAAGTTTATGCACGTGGGCTTCAAAGATAGACATTGTGGGAAGAGAGTCTATCATTGCCAAAAATCCTATATCTTTTTAGCCATTTCAACCATTTCATGAAGGGAACTGTAGTTCACAAAAGCAAATGTCTTTTAATAAAACCCAATAAATGCTCTCATTCCTTCTAATTTAGAGTTTCCAAAGTGATTACAGTGTATCTTCTGGGTTAATATGGGGCAGGTTTGCTATCATAAAAGCAAATGAATAAAAACTTCTGGTATAACTAGGTAGAGTGTTGTTGTTTTTTTAAATAAATTGATTGAACATGTACAAAATTGTATGACTGATTCAGGGCATAATCATTTCAATTCAAATTGATAAAAACAATTGGGCTGATCATAACCCAATAAAAATTATATGGAATGAGGAGGAGAAAAAAAATAGGAGTTGGAGATTAGATCTACAATTATTAAAAGAACAAGAATATATAGATTGGATTGAAAGAGAAATGAAATTATTTTTAAAAGAAAATAACAATCCAGATACCTCCCTCCAGAATTTATGGGATACAGCAAAAGCCTATCAAAGAGGCTTAACAATAGCCTATAAATCAAGAAAAAACAAGGAAAAAAGACAAAATCAAAAAGAGTGGATATTTAAATTAGGAAAATTAGAAAAAGAATCCCAAAAAGACCCAGGAAACCCAAATATAAGGCAACAAATTATGCTGATAAAACACAAACTAGAATTAATAGAGATAGAAGAAGTAACTAAGAAACTAAGAGAAGTAAAACAAAATCAATTTGAGCACGCAAATAAACCTGGCAGATGGCTATCGTATAAATTGAGGAAAGAAAGAGAGAAGAAATTAATCCAACAATTAACAGATAAAAAAGAAATAACACATTACCAGTTAAAAAAAAAGAAAGAAATTGCATTAGAATACTATAAAGAATTGTATAGTGAAGAAAATATTAAGGAAGAAGATATATTAAAATATTTAGAGACATGTAAAATCAATTTAATAAGTAAAGAAGATAAAGAAATATTAAACAAAGAAATAACAAAAGAAGAATTGGAAAGAACAATTATGAAACAGAATAATAATAAAACACCAGGCCCAGATGGCTTCCCAATTGAATTCTATAAAGCAACATTCCATGTAACGGGAGAATTATTATTAGAAATTTATAATAAAATGTTAACGAACGGAGAATGCCCGGTATCATGGCAAGAAGCTAACATAACGCTGATACATAAAGAAGACACAGATCCAAAGTATATTAAGAATTATAGACCAATATCTCTGTTAAATGTAGACTACAAAATTTATATGGCAATAATAGCAGACAGATTTAAAAAAATATTAAACAAAATAATGCACTCTGATCAGAATGGTTTCTTACCTAACAGACAAATAAGAAATAATATAAGAATTACATTAAATATGCTAGAATATTATGAAAGCCATAATGATAAGGAGTTTGCAATGCTATTTCTAGATGCTGAGAAAGCCTTCGATAACCTCAATTGGAACTTTTTCAAAAAATTAATAAATACTATGGATTTAGGAGAGAACTTTGAAAATACAATAAATAAAATATACTCCAAACAAAAGGCAAGGATAATTATAAATGGAGATTTAACCAATACATTCGATATTAAAAAAGGAGTGAGACAAGGCTGTCCACTATCTCCCTTAATATATATAATGTCTATAGAAATACTATTAAACCGAATTAGAGGGGAATCATCAATACAGGGCACCCAAATTAAACAACAAATTTATAAAACACAGGCCTTCGCTGATGATCTGGTCTTCTTCTTAGAGAATCCAGTTAGCTCAATGATATATTTAGTAAAAGAATTAGAGAACTATGGGAAAGTGGCCGGCTTAAAAATAAATAGGAACAAAACTAAAATATTAACCAAGAATTGTAATCAAGATTTAAACAAATTATTAATAAAAGAAACAGGTTTTCAAATAGAAAAGAAAATTAAATATCTAGGGATTTGGTTTACGACAAGGTATTCTTCACTGAAAGAACTAAATTATACAAAATTATTAACAAAAACAAAAGAAGATTTAGAAAAATGGTCAAAGTTAAATCTATCCTTAATGGGAAGGATCAATACAATAAAGTCTAATATACTTCCAAGGTGGCTCTATCTCTTCCAAACAGCACCAATACAACTAAACAAATCGTTCTTTGCTAAAATAAATAAAATAATTTCTAAATTTATCTGGTGCAATAAAAAACCTAGAATAAACATGAAAGCCCTACAAGATTTAAGAACAAGAGGAGGATTCGGTTTACCCAACTTAGAAATATACTACCAAGCCACTAAATTACTATGGATTAAAGAATGGGTCAACCTTGAAAATCCTAGAATTCTAACAATAGAAGGCCATGATATAAACGAAGGATGGCACGCACATTTGTGGGAAAAAGAACACTCAAAACATTCTCACTTTAAACAACACCAAATTCGGAATACACTATTGACACACTGGCGGAAAGTCAGGAAAAAATACTATAATGAAATTCCCAGATGGCTATCCACTCTAGAAGCTCAAATTCATCCAAACATAATAAGCCAAGAACAAAAAATAACCTACGAAGCCCTATTAAACACTAAAGGAAGTCTTAAAACTAGAGAAAGACTTAAAGAGGAAGGTATAGTAATAGATTGGCTTCCATATTACCAAATTCAAAGCAGATATAAAAGGGACTTGGTACAATTTGGAATATGTAATAAACAAAATGAAATAGACAAAATATTGACAGGATCTGACAAAAAATTTATAACTAAAATGTATATTTATCTATTAAACTATGAAAACATTGAAGAAATTGTTAAACCTAACATGATATCTTGGATGACCAACTTTGGATATGCAATTCAGCTAGAAGACTGGGAAAAACTATGGTCAGTTAATTATAAGATGACTTTGTCAACACCATATAAAGAAAATCTTTATAAAATGTTCTTCCGATGGCATTATGCGCCAGCACGCCTAGCCAAAATGAATGTAAACATTAGTAACAAATGTTGGAAGTGTAAAAAAGAAGTGGGAACATACTACCACATATGGTGGCAATGTAACGAAGCAAAAAAATTTTGGATTCAAATTAGGGCATGGATGGAAGAAATATTGGGCTATAAAATTGAAATAAAACCGGAAATGTATTTATTAGGCATGATTAGAGGCAAACATAGCAAAGAAAATTACTACTTAATAAATCACTTACTTACTGCTGCAAGATTAGCATATGCACAAGTCTGGAAACAAGACAAGATTCCAAACAAAGAAACGGTAATTAAAAAAATATTAGACTGCGCCAAATTTAGCAAATTAACATACGAAATTCAAAACCAACAAAATAAGGACTATTACAAAGTGTGGGGAAAAATTTACAACTGGGTGGAAATCAAGAAAAAGGTATAGTAAATAGAATTGTTAAAAAATAAATCTTGTAAATATATTAAGTGTAAATGTTTAATGTTGTATTGTTTGATGTCTAAATGTTTGTAAGTCATATAAAATAAAATAAAAATATTATAAAAAAAAAAATCATTTCAAAGGGAAAAATGTGGTAAGACTGCCCTCTCCTGGACCTTCAAGATAGTGGCAAGGGCTTAATTCTGCCACTTGCACTTGGTTTGCATGCAAAGTTAGTGAATAAATTTTTGGATTTCAGAGAGCTGCTCCTACATTTCTTTTAATTATAAAGCGATCCCAACATAATTTTATATAACCTGTAAATGCCATAAAATGTTGGAAATTCTAATGGAAATTAATTTCTAATGAAAATTATTCTCCCCAATTGAAGCAGAGATAAACAAAGAAATGATTTTACAATTTTAGACTATCTCCTAATGTCCTTTTATTTAAATAAACATTTACAATTCTTTAACAATTAACAAAAAGACATGAATTTTGGAATAGGGAGCCTAGCCAGCACCAATGGAGACAATGTGCCTATAGCTGAGTACCCTGTCACATTTGATTTTATTTCCTCTATATATCTTTTCTTTTACTGGCATTTTTCACTACATTCTTTCTTTATATGAGATGAAATTAAATTCAAGAATTCTTCAAGTACTAAGCCAATTTGTTTTACTCTTAAATTGCTGATAAATTAAGACTGAAGTCTGATTCAAAAAAAGATAGTCTTTATTTGCAAGCTTTTTATATCATGACACAAAAGCCAATGTAGCTATTTCAGACCCTATTTCAACCGTATCCTGCAGCAAGATATGAACTATTTAAGTTACAAAACTCTGTACTTTTGTCCTCCAGGTTTGCATCTTCCAAACATGTGTTTTAGTATACCAAGGCATTACCTAACAAGTCTAAATCACATAGTGGCAGCACCTTTTGATGGAGAATATCTTTGAAGAAAAAAAAACATTTTAGTTTCAATGAAAATTTATCGTCTGGAATACAGTGATCCCTCGATTTTCGCGATCTCGATCTTCGCGAAACGCTATATCGCGATTTTTCAAAAAATAATAAATTAAAAATACTCCCCGGTTTTTTTGCTATACTGTACCATGGTTTTTCTCACCCGATGACGTCTTTTTTTCTATCATTTCTCTCTCTCTTCCTTCCACTCTTCTCTCTCTCTTTCTTCCTCTCTCACACTCTCTTCCTCCCTCTCTCATCTCTTTCGGGGGGGGTGGTGGGCGGGCGGGTGCCTACGGGGGACGGTGGCCGCCAGCGCTGGACTCGGTGGTGAGAGGGGCGGTAGCGGCGAGTGAGCGGGCGGGCGAGTGGCGGGCGGGTGGGTACTTACGGGGAACGGTGGCCGCCAGCGCTGCTGCAGGAGGACTCGACGGTGAGAGAGGCGGTAACGGCCGGCCGGCGGCGGACAAGCGGCGGGCGGACAAGCGGCGGGCGGACAAGCGGCGGGCGGACAAGCGGCGGGCGGGCAGGCAGCGGACAAGCGGCGGGCGGACAAGTGGCGGGCGGGCGGGCGGCGGACAAGCAGCGGGCGGGCAGGCGGCGGACAAGTGGCGGGCGGGCAGCGAGCTGTATGTAGCGGAAGTAAAAACACCATGGAAAAGTGGCGCGCATGCGCAGATGGTGTTTTTACTTCCGCACCACTATATCGCGAAAAATCGAGTATCACGAGGGGTCTTGGAACGTAACCCTCGCGATACTTGAGGGATCACTGTATCTAGAAAAGTGTTTTCTTTTCCAATCCAACCAATATGTTAGATCATCCTAGCCACTAATATTTTTAAAAAATCAATAGTCCTAGGGCATATGGCTTACCAATTTTAGGAATTGAATGGTAAGAAATAGAAAATTGGAAACTGCAAACTGAAAAACCCAACAATTATATTTAATACATACAGTACATAAGGAATAATCTTGTTACTGTTAGGGCTAAAATGATATAGTAATGGATAGCTACATTGTACAAAACAATTCTAGATTGAGAGCTGATTATTTGTCATTTCTTTTAACCTTTTATGTGGAAATTTAACTATTGGCACATTATAGCATAAGAAAAATGCCATTGAAAAGATATGATACATTTTAGTGAAAGAATTAATCATATCTAAGTTCTCTCCAGTTTAATATTTTTATTATAAATAAATGGTTGCCCAAATATTAAACCTGTCTTTTAAAAATCTGAATATTGCCACAGTTTACACACTGATAAATTGCAACTTTTAAGTCTGTTGGGAAATTGATGTACGTACTCAAAATAATATTTTTCTTCATAAAACAGAACCTCTAAATCTCATGAAGCTGGAAGTAAGAGGAGTTGACAAGGTTATAAAATATAATATTTCACCACTGGTGTTCTAAACCACTAGAAAACACAGCTACATTATTTTAAAATACAAGTTAATGAAATGTGGGCTATGCATGCCAAGTTTTCAACAATGCAAAAGTCCAGCTTAAGCATATTTTTCATATTCCTTTCCTATCATAAAAAAGGTACCTTTTCAACAAGTATACAAAGATTGGTTCAATTAATTTCAAGTGAAGAATATTCTTCCTTTTTCATGAATTGAGACCTTTTCTCATTCAGAGCGTAGGTATGTTACATCTGGGTTCTCTCATCCAGTCCTTGAAGACATTTTGGTAAAAAATAAAACCTTTAACTTATATGTTTATGCAGTGTTTTTAGATATATGTATGTGTTATATATTACTCACATATAACAAATACTGTAGTTAGAATAGCCACTATTGAACCAACAGCAGGTATGACAAATCCCATTTCATGATACAAGTCTCCAGGCATATTCATTCAATCTTTCATTTTCACTGATTCACTCCTATTCAAAATTATTTCTGTTCTCTACTATATTTCCATTACCAGCAATGTGATAAATATCTTAGAGGTTTGTCCAATCAAACCAGGATTGTGGTGAGTACACTCCGAGTATCTCCTTACACCAGTGTTTCCCAACCTTGGCAACTTGAAGATATTTGGACTTCAACTCCCCGAATTCCCCAGCCAGCGAATGCTGACTGGGGAATTCTGGGAGTTGAAGTTCAAATATCTTCAAGTTGCCAAGGTTGGGAAACACTGCCTTACACCATCTTTGCACTGAAAAAGTGGTATCAGCTTCTTTTTTACAACCCCTGCTCATCATTAGTAATCCTGGCTACTTGGCTAAGTGAATATTTGGCAGATTATGCTGTCTTGATTGTATGTCATCATATATGAGCGTCGTGGGGGCCTAGTAGTGAAGACGTTTGCCTTCCACTCAAAAGTTTGAAAGTTCAATCCTAGGTGGCAGCAGATGTTTCCCTCTCGTAGCACAAAGAGAAAATGTCTACTGCAAACTTCATAGGCATCGGGAAGGGCACCCAGCCGGTAAACATTCCGCTCCTTTCAGTCACCCTGACCCTACCTTGAATAAAGGATTTACAGGGTCCTAAAATGAAAAAAAGGTATGTCAGCATATATAAGTTGAGATAGTGAAAGGTGGCCACTTCTTCTGAGCAGTAGAGTTCTCGCAAGCATTGTTCCGTAAGCTTGGATGTTGAGCCAATACATCGCAATGTAAACATTTGGCTTAAAAAAAAAAGTTTGATGGAAAATCTGACATGACCTTCCAAGCTTGACGTCTATTCATCAGTAGTGAGCGTATAGAGTTTGAGTCTCCTCCTTTATATACAGCAAACGTTTACTGGATGCAAGTAGGAAAACAGAAGAAGAATAACCAGATTCCACTTTTCAAGGTAACTTGATTGTGTTCATCGAGGGTTATTCGCTGTTTTCATCTTTGTCTGAAGATGCGGGGCTATCCCGAGAAGGCAGCAGGTCATAGTGGCAAGGGATGTGACTGTTTTTTGGTAAATCATAAAGATCTTGGCTGATGGGTCCATTATTACTTAAACTGCCTTGGACAACACTAACTGTTGGTTCTGCAATTGAAAAAAATGTATGCGTTATGACTATGATATTGTAAGTGAGAAAGAATCCTAACATTTAATCAAAATTAAAGATTTCATTCATTTTTCATGCTTTATTTTTTTAATAATAATTTTTTATTGATTTAAAAAGTATATACACTCCTACTTGATTAATTTAATTTCATACATACGGGGACTTATTACCATATTTGGTGGACCTGCCCAATAATACATTTTTTTTGGATCAAAATACAAAAGTGGATAATTTGTAATGCTACAAATTAAAATAAATAGAAGACCCGAAGCGTTCCTTCTTGGAATTATAGATAAAAAAATAGATAAAAATAAATATTATTTAATGGTACACATATTGATCGCAACTAGAATGGCAATAGCCCAATGCTGGAAGCAACCCAATCCTCCTGAAGATTCACTAATACTTAAAAAAAATTTGGACTGTGCAGAATCTGATGCTTTAACCCTTAAATTAAAAAACAAAGACGACTCCGATTATTATAAAACATGGAATTCTTTTTATGATTGGTTTAAAGGGAGAAATAAAAGTTTAAATTAAAATATAGCAATATTTTTTTCTTTCTTTTTTTTTGATATAACAGATCAAATATGATATACATACAGTATTTCATTTTTCATGCTTTAAACGGGACTCTCAAAGGGAAGAAGCTCCTGGTAGGAAGTAGCTTTGCCAGAAAAGGAGACATCCCCACTTGCTTGCCGCCCAAAGCTTTTAAACTCCTTTGGTACAACTTCCCTTAATTGCCTCCACCAATAGTGTCACCCAGAGACTTCCTGTGTTTCACAGTTGTTAGGTGCAAGACCATGGCCAATTCAGGAAAGTATAAAACAGTTTAAGGAATCATTGATCCAGTTTTTGGGGTTGTATATCTGGTACCTTTTTGGAAAATATTTTAATGTATATAAAAAGTGGAAAGTATTTTAATATGCAAAGAAGAACATTGTTGTACATGTCATTATGTAAAGTGTTATCTCATCTCATTGGCAACCTTCAGTCTTGAAAGACCATGGTATCATGCTTTGGAAAGAGTTCCCATCATCCATTCTCACAACATGCCCAAGCCAGCGAAGATGTTGCTGTTTCAATAGTGTATACAGTGATCCCTCGAGTTTCGCGATCTCGATCTTCGCGAAACGCTATATCGCGATTTTTAAAAAAATATTAATTAAAAAAAAAACCACTTCCGCGTTTGGCTTCAGGACTCAGCTGGGAAGCGGCGCGGCTGTTTTAAAAGGTCGCAGCCGGCCTGGGGGGCTTCCCAGCACCCCCCCGAACCCCCAACCTGGGTCTTCCCGGCCACCCACGCAAAGGGGAAACCCCGGCTCCTCGCTGATGCCCGCCGCTTGCCCGCCCGCCAGCAAGAGGGGGAAGACCCAGGGAAGGTTCCTTCGGCCGCCCAGCAGCTGATTTGCTCGGTAGCGCAGCAGCAGCGAGGAGCCGAATCGGGGTTTCCCCTTTGCGTGGGCAGCGGGGAACGCAAACTCCACCATCTACGCATGCGCGGCCATAGAAAAAAAGGGCGCGCATGCGCAGATGGTGTTTTTACTTCCGCAACCCTACATCGCGAAAAATCGATTATCGCGAGGGGTCTTGGAACGGAACCCTCGCGATAATAGAGGGATCACTGTACTACTAGAAATTGCTGTACATTCTAAGACTGCGCTATTTGGAACGTTTTTTCATGCCGGGTGATGCAAGGATACTTTGGAAACAGTGCATATGGAAGGTATTCAATTTTTTCTCTTGCCATGCGTAAAGGGTTCAAGACTCACTGCAATGCAAGAGTGTGCTCAGGACACAGACTCTATAAACCTGGATCTCTGTATGTTCTGTCAGCTTCTTATTAAGCCATTCGCTCTCTGTGAGTCTAGAGAATGTGGTGGCTGTAAAATGTCTAACAATGTGATATAAAATAATAAAATAAAATAAATAATAAAAATAAAATAAATAATAAAAGTAAAATAAAATAAAATAATAAAATAAAATAAATAATAAAAATAAAATAAAATAATAAAATAAAATCAGATTTATGGGAAAATCTTAATATGTGACGTTGAAATCAATATGAAAGCTTTCTAATTATCTAGGATTTATTTATTTATTATTTGGACTTATATGCCGCCCCTCCCTGTGAACTCGGGGCGGCTTGACTTCCAACATTGAGTAAAAGCATTCCATTATGTAGCAGCAACAACTCTTACTACTTATTCATTCTCATGGTCCTAAAATTCTTCTTTATTTAGAATTTGGATTTTCCTTGTTAAAGCTGCCACCCATTGGTTCTTGTCCTATGGTTGAAAATATGAAGTTGCTGCATTTGTCTCCACAAAACTTTCTGCTGGGCATCTTTGCCTTTCATTACCCTGGAGCTTCCAGATGGATAAAGTAGCACTGCCCTATCTCCTTCTTGGCTCTATGTTATTCCCCATAAACACAGACTTCCCACTCTGGGAAACAAGATAAACAAGATAAATGAAGTTTAGGCTCCAATCTTAAATTTAATTCAAAACCAAATCCAGTGCTTTCCCATTAATTATATCTGGAAAGCACAACATATCAGCTGCTGTTTTCCCATGTTGCTTATTATTTTATTCCAGGACAAGAAATTTGAAGTTGAGCTGAATTTTCAGGAATTGTTGAAGTATATAACTGGATGACACATGCAAAATTGAACACTTTTTAAAAAAAGAGCTGCCACTATCATTTTTATTTCCTTGCAAAATTGGAAATAGTTTTGGGCATAGTTGCCTCTTATAAGAAATAGGTCCTGCCAAGTTTTCAGATGATAATGTCCAAAAATTTTGTATTTTCAGAAACTATCAAATAACCAAAATGAAATTGTGAAAAAATTCTTCCCTTTCACAATATTTTAATTTAATAAATGTATATTTATTGGCATAATAAATTTTAATTTTGTTCATTTTGGACTCACTAGCAATTTTTTAATCAGTTATATTATCTAGGCCCTCAACAGTCAGGATTCAGGCCCGGTTACAGCATGGAAACTGCTTTGGTCGCACTGATGGATGATCTCTGGTGGGATCAGGATAGGTGTTTATCCTCTATCCTGGTGCTCCTTGACCTCTCAGCAGCTTTCGATACCATTGACCATGGTATCCTTCTGCGCCGACTGGAGGGGTTGGGAGTGGAAGGCACCATTCTACAGTGGTTCTCCTACCTCTCTGTCGGTCGCAGTCGGTGTTAGTGGGGGGTCAGAGGTCAGCTCCTAGGTCTCTCCCTTGTGAAGATCCTCAGAGGTCAGTCCTCTCCCCCCTGCTGTTCAATATCTACATGAAACTGCTGGGTGAGATCATCCGAGGGCATGGGGTGAGTTACCATCAGTATGCTGATGATACTCAGTTATACATCTGTACCCTGTGCCCACTCAGTGAAGCAGTGGAAGTAATGTGCCAACTTGGGCATCCTCCTCAATCCATAGCTGACTTTAGAACACAATCTTTTGGCTGTGGCGAGGGGGGCATTCGCCCAGGTTCGCCTGGTGTGCCAGTTGCAGCCCTATTTGGAGAGGGAGTCTTTGCTCAGTCACTCATACCCTTATCACCTCGAGGTTTGACTACTGCAATGCTCTCTAGATGGGGCTACCTTTGAAGAGTGTTCGGAATCTTCAAATCATCCAAAATGCAGCCGTGTGAGTGATTATGGCCTTCCAAGGCATACCCATATTTCTCCAGCACTCCACAGACTGCATTGGCTGCCGATTAGTTTCCAGATGCAATTCAAAGTGTTGGTTATGACCTATAAAGCCCTATATGGCATCGGACTAGATTACCTCCGGGACTACCTTCTGTTGCATGAATTCCAGCGACCGATTAGGTCCCACAGAGTCGGCCTTCTCCAAGTCCCATCAACTAGACAATATCATTTGGTAGGACCTAGGGGAAGAGCCTTCTCTGTGGAGGCCCCAACCCTCTGGAATCAGCTCCCCCCGGAGATTTGCATTCCCCCCACCCTCCATCCCTTCTGTAAAAGACCCAGCCCCCTGGCCAACGAGTGTAGCATGTTTTGCTATGTGAATAGTAATGAATGGTTTTAAATCTTATTAGAGTTTTTAAAAGTTTTTTAGTATATTAATTGGATTTTTAGATATGCATATGGTATATTGTTTTTGACGTTGTGAGCCGCCCCGAGGCCTCAAATCCAATAATAAATAAATAAATAAATAAATAAATAAATAAATAAATAAGAAAAAGCTTTAATGTTGTGACTGTTCAACTAATGAATTAGTCCTCCTGTAGTACTTAAATAATTTCTACTTAAAATAATGTTTTTCCCATTTTCCCAGGCTCTTTTGATAATGGCATTAAACAATTTGCATTCCTTTCAAAATAGTAATTTATCATGACAACACAAGATAGAGAAGAGCCTCCTAGGAGAGCATCCTAATGCCTCCTAATCTAAGATTTTTTTAAAAAATAAAGATGTTCATTACCATTATAGAGTATCTTTAAATAGATGGTAGAGTTGTAAAAATTGACAGACTGCTGATGTGGAAACAAAAACTAGAAAAACAGAACAAAGGTTACTGTCACGTAAATGGTAAATTTCTAAAATTGGCACTTACCAACTTCGTATACATTTTTGTTAGACGAAACAGAGTTATTAATTTCCGCATAGGCAGAATCTCTGTGTGCTGGTGATTTCATTTCAACATATCCACATTCTGAATTTTTTGGCATAAGTGCTGGTGGATCTTTAATAGTAGCATATGGATTTTCAGAGCTACTTAAAGAACAGTTACTTAAATTATATTCAGAATTCTTTATTAGATCTAAGAAAACACAAAAATGGTAATTTAATGGTACTATAGAATGACAATGGATAACAAACTAGAATTATTCTTTGAAATGTTTTGGTTATTTGTCAAGTTTCTATTTTTAGTGCAACTTATACAGCAACAACAGTGAAACAAATCTGCTAATTAATTCATACTAAGCCAATGATTTATTTTGCATTGTTTCAACCACCGGTATTCACAGTGAATTTAATGAAAATGAAAGTCCTCGAAATAGTAGCCGATTATAAACATGATACAAATCAGTATCATGATGAAGCTGTAGAACAAGTCAACATTGGTTTAGGCTTCATCTACAGAAATGTGGTTTCTGAATCATGAGGATTAGTTTTTCCACCAGTATTGCAATGAGTCCTGGGCACATTGCTAACATTCAGATAAAATCAAAGAGGTTCAGAGACTAAGGAAGAAAAACTAAATCTTAGGAGGGGAGATTGAAGAAGCTCAGAATGTTTAGCCTTGGCCAGAGGGGGGTTCCTCCAGGTTTGGACCAGTCACCTGAACTGGTAGCGACCTGCTGGGGATGTCATGATGACATCACGGATCAGGTCCGGTCGGCACCAGTCTGTGGGTGCTGCCATCTTTTAAAAAAATATTTGTTTGTTTGTTTATATTTTTTCTGGGCATGTGCAGAAGCCGAGTTCCCGGCATCTTGGTTTTGGGGGATTGCAGCATGGGAAGAACAGAACCGGTAGCGAAGTAAGTTAGAGCCCACCCCTGGACTCAGCATAGACCATGGGGTAATGAAGAGTCCTAATTTTTTGTTGGTGAAACCAAAAAGTGTAACCAAAGAGATGATCGGCTAACATTCATTGGAAGCAGAGGTGATGCAGCTGTATATGGAAATAGTTTAATAAGAATTTCTTGACTGAACAGGGGGATAGTCCTAATAACCAAAACGTTTCAACTCTGTTAAATAAAATGATGGGTGGAAAGATGCTCAAAAGCCCTATGGGGAAAACCTATTTTTGTATTATTTTTCTTTAAGTTCAGGAGTAATGCAACATATTAAAAAAAATATATAGTATCAAAACATACAGTCAATACTCAACTTACAGCCACAACTGAGCCCAAAATTTCTATTGCTAAGCGAGATAGTTGAGATAATCAGTTTTGCCCCATTTTAGGATCTTTGTTGCCACAGCTGGTAAGTGAATCACTGCAGTTGTTAAGTTAGTAACACAGTTGTGTTCAGTGACTCGGGATCCCTACTGTCAGAAGATCACAAAAGGTGACCACATGAACCAAGACACTGCAAATATCATAAATAGGAGTCAGCTGCCAAGTGTCCAAATTTGGTTCCCATGTGACCATGGGGATGCTGCTATAATCATAAGTGTGAAAAAGGGTCATAAGTTACTTTTTTCAACATTATAAACTTTGAATGGTCACTAGATGACCACGACCTATGTTTCTGAGGTTCATGGATTAATGTACAGTGTTCCCTCGCTTTTCGCGGGGGATGCGTTCCGAGACCGCCCGCGAAAGTCAAATTTCCGCGAAGTAGAGATGCGGAAGTAAATACACAATTTTTGGCTATGAACAGTATCACAAGCCTTCCCTTAACACTTTAAACCCCTAAATTGCAATTTTCCATTCCCTTAGCAACCATTCAGATTATTACTCACCATGTTTATTTATTAAAGTTTATTAAAATATATATATTTATTAAAGGCAGACGAAAGTTTGGCGATGACATATGACGTCATCGGGCGGGAAAAACCGTGGTATAGGGAAAAAAACCCCAAAGTATTTTTTAATTAATATTTTTGAAAAACCGTGGTACAGACTTTTTGCGAAGTTCGAACCCGCGAAAATCAAGGGAACACTATTCTCAGAATTAATTTATAGTTCCTACATATTTTTATGGGTTCTATCCAGAATAGGATCAAGTCTAGGGTTGCCTAACTTCAAGAAATCTGCCGTATACCGATGTATTTTCTTTTGAGGAAATATCATACTCACCTTTCAAGGATTTCCCCAAACAGTTTCTGTCAGCTCCAAAAACACCTGTCAATAATGGACAAGAAGAAAATCTAAATATATTAGTAGTCTCTTCTGCTGGAATAGTTATATTTATTACACTAATTGTTTCTAATTTCTAAAATCAGATTCAGAACTGCCTGTCAGGTTCTTACCTAATTCATTGTGGTAGCCTCCATGCTTCCAATCAGCTGGCAATGTCCCTGTGTAATCCATGATGGGAGCTTGTTTCTGAGGATCCATGTTTTTAAGATTCACAAACAATTGGTTCTTGTTTGACTGTTTCAAATTAAAAAGAAGGTTAAATAATTATATGTTTCTGTGTATAGAAGGCAACTAAAAGTGTAGATAGCCTTTTTTTGGGGGGGGGGGGAGATAGGCAGCTGATACATCCATGTAGCACAAAGCATGCAACCTTTTTATTTTCTTACCTTTGACAAAGTCATCCTATTCATGTTGTTGGCATTTGCTGTATTTGAGGATTGTGATAGAGTATGATAGCTGGGGTTGGAAAAGTAGTGACTATTAGTGTTTCCACCATTATTATGAGCAACAGTTTCTGAAAAGAAAAAAAAGATCTTTATCATTACCCATTCTTGGCTTTATATCGTAATTCTTAAGAACTATCAAACAGCTCTCCTAGAATTAAAGCACAAAAGCACAGATTAAGAATGGTTTATATCATAATTTTGCAATACTTTTTCATTCCTAAATTAATCTTCTGAACTTAGTTTAGTCTCTTCCTCAAAGATACTAAACCTTCAAATAATATTTCACAATTTTATGAAAATAAAATGCATCTCTCTCTCTCCACTCTAAAACTTATTTTTAAATTCAAATTATTGCTGACCTTTCTTAACTTTTTATGCCAATGTCTCAAATGCAGCTCATTATCAAAATGAAATATAATTGTTTTTTCAGTACCTATAAATTCAAAGCATATATAATAGTGCTCTATCCATATAATTTGCAATGTAATACATCCATTCATTTCCCTTGCCCACATATCAATTTATTTTTAAATAACAATAAGCTCATTACTAGAAGCAATGAACATTAATCTGTTTGGTTTCCCCATACATTGCTGAAATAACTGTCTATAAATTGTCTTGATAAAGACAAGTAACTAAATTTTTCCAAATATTATTGGATTTGCACCATTGTTGAATAGTAGCCATTCTTGCTTTGGCAGACGACAACTGGAATTCAACCACACCTGGAAGATCAAATATTGCTGGGTTAAAGGCATTAGCTTACTTTGGGGGTTTGTAATGACTACAGCTAAGCAACATATTGAAAGTTAGTGAAAGAGCCTCGGTGATGCGGTGGTTACAGTACAGTACACTGCAAGCTACTTCTGCTGATCACCAGCTGCCAGCAGTTTGGCAGCTAGAATCTCAGTTGACTCAGTTTCCATCCATAGAAACATAGAAACATAGAAGATTGATGGCAGAAAAAGACCTCATGGTCCATCTAGTCTGCCTTTATACTATTTCCTGTACTGTGGAACCTCGACATACGAGCAGCTCTACTTACGAGCTACTCGAGATAAGAGCTGGGAGGGGAGCGACATTTTTGTTCACCTCCCGAGCTCACATTCGGGATACGAGCGCCAAGGAGCTGTCTCCTGAAGCCGAACACTAACTTCCGCTTTCGGCTTCAGGAGACAGCTCCTTGGCGCTCGTATCCCGCGTAAAAGGTTGCAGCCGGCCTGGGGGGCTCGGGGGGGTGCTGGCAAGCCCCCCAGGCTGGCTGCAACCTTTTAAAACACGCGAGCCGCTTCGCAGCTCTCTGCTGAATCCGGAACGCTAACTTCCGCGTTCGGATTCAGCAGACAGCTGCGAAGCAGTGCACGTGTTTTAAAACGTGGCAGCCAGCCTGGGGGGCTCGGGGGCTTCCCCCCGAGCCCCCCAGGCCGGCTCTGAGGTTTTAAAACACGCGCGCTGCTTCGCAGCTCTCTGCTGAATCCGAACGCGGAAGTTAGCGTTCCGGATTCAGCAGACAGCTGCGAAGCGGCGCGCGTGTTTTAAAACGTGGCAGCCAGCCTGGGGGGCTCGGGGGCTTCCCCCCGAGCCCCCCAGGCCGGCTCTGAGGTTTTAAAACACGCGCGCTGCTTCGCAGCTCTCTGCTGAATCCGAACGCGGAAGTTAGCGTTCCAGATTCAGCAGACAGCTGCGAAGCGGCGCGCGTGTTTTAAAACGTGGCAGCCAGCCTGGGGGGCTCGGGGGCTTCCCCCCGAGCCCCCCAGGCCGGCTCTGAGGTTTTAAAACACGCGCGCTGCTTCGCAGCTCTCTGCTGAATCCGAACGCGGAAGTTAGCGTTCCGGATTCAGCAGACAGCTGCGAAGCGACGCGCGTGTTTTAAAACGTGGCAGCCAGCCTGGGGGGCTCGGGGGCTTCCCCCCAAGCCCCCCAGGCTGGCTCTGAGGTTTTAAAACACGCGCACTGCTTCGCAGCTGTCTCTGAACGCTAACTTCCGCGTTCAGCGGCAGCGGTTTTTTTTTGTTGTTGCACGGATTAATTGACTTTACATTGTTTCCTTTTTTTTTTTTTTTTTTTAAAATAAATTTTTTATTACAAATATATACACATTTACATACAATATATGTTTTATATTAATACAAGGCTAAATCAACGCGTAACAAATACACGAACATACAAACATGACAAACAAACAAAAAAAAATATTCTTTAAAAAAAGATCTAATTGCTTATTTAAGTACATTAATAACAATAACTATTCACTTAGCATATTTTATAATATTTGTACTTGTATTCCCTTCAGGAGGTAAGTTTTGAATGATTTTTGATTTTAAATTATTTTCTGGTGAAGCATGTTGTGTCCTCAGCGTATACCATTTTCTCTTGTAGGTTGTCACTGTTTTTTAAATCATTTAATTCTTTCTTATCCGCCTTCTTTTATTCATATTCAATTTCTTTAATGTCATACAGATCTTTTTTTATAAAAAGGTTTTTTGTATATATGTCTTTTGTATATATTTTTTTTCTATGTAATGAAAAGGATATAAAGTATTGTTAATTTGATTTTTTCTTTTGAATTTTATTTCTTTTCTTAAACCAGTTATAAAGATGTATCCAGGTTTTATCGTGTTCGGAATCCTCTTTGTTTTTTAATTTAATTGTTAGTGCGTCAAATTCAGCACAATCTAATATTTTTTTAATTATCAAATCGTCTTCAGGTGGTTCGGGTTGCTTCCAATTTTGAGCTATCGTTATTCTAATTGCTGTTAATATATGAATTAATAAGTAGTGTTTGTTTTTTTCAATTTTTTGATCTATAATTCCCAGGAGAAAGGCTTCAGGTTTTTTATTTATCTTCATTTGTAAGATCTCTTCTATCCAATTCTGCATTTTGTTCCAGAATTTTTTTATTTTTGAGCAGGTCCACCAAATGTGGTAATATGTCCCCATTTTTTTGCACCTCCAACATTTTGGGCTTGTTCCTTTATACATTTTGGCTAATGTTGCCGGTGGAAGGTGCCACCTATAATACATTTTGTATATGTTTTCCTTATAAGCTGTAGATTTTGTTAATTTATAGTTCTTGGTCCAAATTG
Organism: Erythrolamprus reginae; assembly: GCF_031021105.1. Taxonomy (NCBI): domain Eukaryota; kingdom Metazoa; phylum Chordata; class Lepidosauria; order Squamata; family Dipsadidae; genus Erythrolamprus; species Erythrolamprus reginae. Next base: position 288,650,181 of record NC_091951.1, read on the forward strand.
ATTCCCACTTATCTAAATTTATGCTATAACCAAAATTTTTGCCCCAACTATGTATACTATTTTTAACGATATGTTCCTCCATTTTATAGTGTAGCATATATTTATATATTTTGGAAATCATTTTTTTTTCTTGGCCTAAAATTATCTTATCTAATTCTATCTCTTTTATTTGTATTTCCTTCCTTTTCCCTTCTTGATATTTTGATTTAATTACGTTATACGCCCACCAGTCGATTTTGATTCCAATTTCTTCTAATTGTTCCCTAGTTTTTAATTCCCCATTTTTTTCTAATGTTTGATAATAATTTAACATTTTGTTTAGTTCTCTTGAGTTTGGATATATCGTCGCCTCTAAGCTTGAGTACCATTTGGGAGTTTGGTGATAGTACATTTTTTTGATTTTTTTCCAAGTTGTGTATAACGAGTTTCTTATTATATGTTGTTTGAAGTAACTGTGTGTTTGTTCTTTATTTTCCCACAGGATAGCATGCCACCCTATTCTCATATCGTGTCCTTCCAGTATTAGAAGTCTCTTATTTTCCAATTTAAACCAATCTTTCAACCAATCCATAATTGCTGCAGTATAATATAATTCGAAATCTGGTAGTGCAAATCCTCCTTGTTTGATATTATCTTGTAGATATTGTATTCTAATTCTAGGTTTTTTTCCGGCCCAGACGAATTTTGTAATCATTCTATTTAGTTTTTGAAAAAAGTCTTTTCTTAATATAATTGGAATCGTCCTAAATAGATATAGAATCTTGGGTAAGATAGACATTTTTATTGTTGAGATTCTACCTATGAGCGAAATAGGCAATTTGTTCCATTTTTCTAATTTCTTTTTTATTTCTTTCATCAAAACCGTGTAATTATCTTCCTTTATTGTGATCGCTTTTGCTGTTAATTTTATTCCCAAATACTTAACTGTTTTTACTATTTGTAAGCCTAATCTGTCTTCTAATATTTTCTTCTCTGTATTTGTTAAATTTTTTGTCAGTATTTTGGTTTTTTGTTTATTAATTTTCAGTCCTGCTACTTTTCCGAATTCAGTAATCTCCTTTAATAAAACTTCCCCTGATTCAATTGGATCTTCTATATTGAATACTAGATCATCGGCAAATGCCTGAATTTTGTATTCTTGTCCTTTCAAATTTAATCCTTTAACATTTTTATTTAACCTTATCTGATTTAATAAGGTTTCTATGGCCAAAATAAATATTAATGGGGAAAGGGGGCATCCTTGCCGTACTCCCTTTTCTATTTTTATATTTTGCGTTAATTGGTTGTTTATTATAACTTTTGCCGATTGTGTAGAGTATATCGTCTTGATTGCTTTTATAAATTTTTCTTTAAATTTCATTTTGGTCAGTTGTTTAATGAAGAAGTTCCAATTCAAATTATCGAATGCTTTTTCCGCATCTAAAAATATTAGTGCCAAATTCTTTCCTGGGTTTACCTCATAGTATTCTAAAATATTTATAATGTTTCTCAAATTATTTTTTATATTTCTGTTTGGTAAAAAGCCGTTCTGGTCCGGATGTATGATTTCATTAATTATCCCTTTAAACCTTTCTGCTAATATTGTTGTAAAGATTTTGTAATCTGAGTTTAGTAATGCAATTGGTCTGTATTGTTTTATTAAATATCTTTGTTCCAAATCTTTTGGTATTAGTGTTATTAAACCTTCCTTCCAGGATTCAGGCATTGCTCCTTTGTCTAACACCTCGTTCAACATCTGTAGTAATAATTTTTTGACTGGTTCATATATTTCTTTATAATATTCGGCTGGTATTCCATCTACTCCTGGGGTTTTGTTATTGTTTTGTTTTTTAATTGCTAGCTCTAATTCTGTCATAGTTATAGTTTTATCCATTCTATCAATGTTAGTCTCCGATATTTGGGGTAATTCAATCTCGTTCAAATATTGATCTATTTCTTCCTCTTTTATCTCATCATTCCTATATAGCTGTTCAAAATAGTTTTGTATTATCTTTTTTTTTTCTTCTATATCGATTTGTTTTTTTCCCTTTTCATCTTCCAATTGTTGGATATATTTCTTCTCTTTCTGTTTTTTAATTTTATAGGCAAGCCACCTTCCCGGTTTGTTTGCGTGTTCGAAGTAATTTTGTTTTACACTTTTGATTTTTTGGGCTATTTCTTCCTGTGCTATCAAGTTTATCTTATGTTTAATTACATCTCTTTTTTCTTTTAGTTCGATTTTTTTTGGATCTTTTATCCATTCGGCTTCTATTTGTTCTAATTCTTTTTGATTTTCTCTCATCTCCCTATTTTTATCCTTATTTTTTTTACTAGTGTATGCAATGGTTATCCCCCTTATATAGGCTTTGGTTGTGTCCCATATGTTTTGTATGGTTGTGTCTTCATTCCAATTTTTTTCCAGAAAGATATCTAATTCTTTTTTTGAAAATTCTTTGTATTTATTTTCTTGTATAATTTTTGTATTCATTGTCCATCTATTTTTTTTGGTTTGGTTTCCTCTAATTATAATACTTACTGGGTTGTGGTCTGCCCAAAAGTTGGGTTCTATTTCTGCTGATATTATCTCTTGTTGTAATTCTATATTTGTCCATATCATGTCCAATCTGGACCATGAGTCATGTGGGTGTGAATAATAAGTATACTTACATTCATCTCTGTGTCTTTCCCTCCACGTGTCTTTTAGTTTAAATTCCTCTATAATATCTTTGAGTTTTTCTGGTATTGTTTTTTTCTTTTTACTCTTTTCTTTACCTTTATAGTCTTTGTCGTAATCTATTATTATATTGAAGTCCCCAATCACACAGATGTTTCCTTTTTCAATTTTTATTATTTTTTGGTACAACGTTTTATAAAAAGATTTTTGGTCTTTGTTGGGAGCATAAATCACAATTAAATTTGTTTTTTTTTTATTAATTTCAATTTCTGTTATAAGTATTCTACCCTCTTCATCACTGTCAATTACTTTTGGATTTAACCAGCTTTTGATATATAGTGCAATTCCCCTTTTTTTTTCGTTTGCAAGTGATGTGAATAGTTTCCCTAGTTTCGGGTGTTCCAATACTTTCTTATCCTTTTTCCTTACATGAACTTCCTGAAGGCATATTACGTCTAAATTTTGTTTTATTAATTTTGTAAATGTTTGTCCTCTTTTTTGAGGAGAGTTCATTCCGTTTATATTCACAGAAAATAATTTAATTTCCTTATTCATTCTTCGTCAACTATCTTGCCCTTTTGCTGCTTCTAAGCTCTCTGTAATTTTCTGTTTTCTCCCCTTTCCCCTTGCTTATCTTGTCTGTTCTCTCTTCCTCTATCTCTCCCTCCTCTTGGCTTGTTGTCTCCAGTTCTATGCTGCTTTCCCCTTCTTTTTTCAGGTGTTCTCGGATAAAGTTATCTGCTTGTTCTAGTGTTTCTATATTTATTTTCTTCCCCTTCCACGTTAGCATCACCCCCTCTGGCACTAGCCATCTAAATTGTATCTCGTTTTTTATTAATTTGATTGTGAAGTAGTGGTAATCCCTCCTTCGTTCCCTAATTCTTTTAGGTATTTGTTTTAACACAATTATGTCTTTCCCTTTGTACGTTAAGACCCCTCTGGTGTTCCTGTATATCTCGTCTCTCAGGGTTTTTTTTGTAAATCTAAGGTGGACCTCTCTGGGGAGTTGATGGCGACGTGCGTAATTGGTTTGCACTCGGTATACCTCGTCTACGTGGTTAATTAGTTCACTATCATTTATTTTTAACTCTTCCGCAAAGAGTTCAACTACAGTCGCAAACAGGTTCTCCCCTTTTTCTTCGGGTATATTTTGTAGCCTGAGATAGAATGAGGCTTTTTCGAATTCTAATTGGGCAATGGCCCCTTCTAAATCTTTATTTACCCTCCTAAGGTCTTCTTCGTTTTTAGTTAATCTCAGCTTGTTCGCTTCTGTTGTCTCTTCCACTTGTTGAATTTTAATTTCCTGTCTGTCTACTGCTTCCTTAACATCTTCTATTATACTGTTAAATTTGGCAAAGTTTTCATTTACTTCCTCAAATTTTTTTTGTGTCTCTTGGTGGTTTTTAACTATAGTTTCTTGGGTTTGATTGGCGGATTCCTGTTGTTTTATCATAAATTCTTGAATTTTGTCTAGGGAATTTTGTAAGCTTTGAAGCGAGGGTGCCTGATCCTTAATTTCTCCTGTAACTATGTCGGAAGTTGAAGAGGATTTCTGCACAGCTGGTGATAGTAGGGTTAAATTACCCCTTCTCAATGACTTGGTTAAAGTCTGTTGAGTTGCCATTTGTAATAGGTTTTAACCTTCTAATAATTAAATCAATATCTGATCAATCTATTCTATATCTAATCAATTAGTCAAATTACTCTTTAACAATTAATTCAGTATATGACCAGTCGAACCAATCAATTTATACAACTTATTTTTCAAAAAAGAGAAAGGGTAGAATTAATGCTTTCAATTATTATCGGTGTTTCAATATTTAAACAGTATTTAATCTAACTTAGCTTATTCTTTTCAGACTTATGCTTGATATTCTAACTTATATCTTAATATTTAATATTTAATCCTTAATATCTAATATCTTAATATCTAATAATATCTAATACTTAATGCTATAGTATTTAATACTTAATACTTAATCAATATTCAATATGCAATATATAATACACAGTTAATTAATTAATGGTTAAGAGATCAACAGTTGAGTAGTTAAGTAGTTAAATAATAGTTGAATAAATCCTTATAAATATTATATATAAACAATTTTTAAGAGTAGAGGTAGAGGTTTAAATAATAATAATATAGTTATAGCTTTAGCAAGTCCTTACATCAATTAATCACTTAATTAATTTGTTAGTTGATTGGTTAATTACATTTATTAGTATTGTTAGTTAATAACAGCAATTACTTTGATTTCATCTAGTTAGATTTTATCTAATTGTATTCCTGTCCAATCTGGTTTCTGTCCTTTATTTTCCTCTAATTTTATATATTGTCCAGTATACGTTTCTTGATCCTAATATTGGCTTTAGTCCAGACTATTGCAAAAGTAAGTGAATTTAGCAGTCCCACATTCAATATTCACAGTTTAGTAGATTGTAGCTTAGTGTCTGGTAGTTTAATTTCGCGTAAATTTCTAGTTTCCTATGGGAGGATCTGCTATGATAACGTTGATGACGTTGAAAAAAAAAGACCAGCCCAGTCAAGTTGATATCTGATTGAGTCAAATTTCTGTCTCTTTAAGGTTATACCTTCTTGTATTTTATGGGATTTTAAGTCGTTGTGTAGTCCAAAGGCAAGCGCAAACCAGATAGACCAGATAGACCAAAAGAACCAGCTAAACAAAACGAAGGGGCGTAGATCTCCACGATGTTATCTTGCTGTTTCTGCTTCCTGCTTTCGTAGCTCTATGTTTCCGGAAGAGGGGGAGGCTTAAACACGTAAATGTAACGTCTCACACCGGGGGAGGTTTTTTTTCTTAAATCCCCGCTTTCGCTGCTCTTATTCCACCTGGTGTTCCTGGTATTCCAAATGTTCGTGAAATAAAATCATATCATCCCCCGGTTATATCCGTCTTTAGTTCCCGATTTTTAGTTCCTGATTTTTCAATCTATCTCCGTTCCGTCTCCGCCCCTCGACCCAGCTCTCCTGTCACACACCCGATTCTCCTGTCACCGCACGCTGTCTCTTGCTTCTCCTGTCGCTCAACCTTTTAATCGCCGCTTCTTTCAATTTGAGCTTTTCTATCTTTTATCGTCTTTCCCACAGTTGTTCTGGTACACAAGAAGTTTCCGAATTCAAAATATGTTATTTTAGGGTACTTGCTGAGGTTCACCGATCTCTTCTCACTTCCGGGGCGGGGCTTGGTCGATGCGGAGCTGGTGAGTGAACCGCTGCTCTCCCAGCACGACTTTTATTGCCTTTAAATATAAGATCAGACATCCAACTTGGAGGGAAGGGTGTCGTAAGAGGTGGTTATGCTGTGCCCGATGTGAGAGTCGCTAGCTCACACCGGCACAAGCTTTTTTGAACCGCCAGGACCGGGCAAAAAAGAAGCCAGCGTTTGCTGGCCCTGAGACATGGCCGCCCCGTAAACATCGACTTTACATTGTTTCCTATGGGAAACAATGTTTCGTCATACGAGCGTTCCGACTTACGAGCCTCCTTCCGGAACCAATTAGTCTCGTAAGTCGGGGTTCTACTGTATTTTATCTTAAGATGGACATATGTTTATCCCAGGCATGTTTAAATTCAGTTACTGTGGATTTGCCAACCAGGTCTGCTGGAAGTTTGTTCCAAGGATCTACTACTCTTTCAATAAAATAATATTTTCTCACGTTACTTCTAATCTTTCCCCCAACTAACCTCAGATTGTTCTTGTATTCACTTTCTTATTAAAAACACTTCTCTCCTGAACCTTATTTAACCCTTTAACATATTTAAATGTTTCAATCATGTCCCCCCTTTCCCTTCTGTCCTCCAGACTATACAGATTGAGTTCATTAAGTCTTTCCTGATAAGTTTTACGCTCAAGACCTTCCACCATTTTTGTAGCCCATCTTTGGACCCATTCAATTTTATAAATATATTTTTGTAGGTGAAGTCTCCTTCCAAGGTTGGGAAAATGAGGACCCAGATTGTTGGGGGCAATAGGCTTTCTCTCTGTAAACCGCTTATAGAGGGCTGTAAAGCACTGTGAAGTGGTATATAAGTCTAAATGTTATTGTTAACAAGTCCAGGGATGCTAAATAATTTCAGCTATAAATGTTATACTGAGGGTTATAAGAAAGAACTCTAGATTTTCATTATTCTTTATGGTACTGTGTTCTATATGATCACTATGAGTCCAAAACACCTTAATGGCACTTTAATCAATCAAAGCAAAATCTTTATAAATTTTGCTAATAATGTACAAAGTCCTTAACCACTGAAACAATTTTTAAATTTTTCCTTGCTAAAATTATGTCTAACAGACGTATGTCTCTGGAGGTTCTCAGTCATCCAGGTCACAGTTGTCTTCGAAGATGCTTTGTCAAGAGGCAACTAGACTCTCTGGGTTTTTTTTCCTTTGAAGATGTTTCTTGGATGAGAAGCGAAACATCTTCAAAGAAAAAGCAGAAAATCTATATGTCCAACAGAGATATAATTAATGCTTGTAGCACTGTATTCCTACCTGCAACTGTATAATCTGCATTGATGACTCTCATGGCAGGTGTATAGGTAACTGCTGGCATATTTGTTTCTTTCCCTTTCTGCTTTTGTCTATAGATAATGAACAACGCAAGCAGAAAAAGGACAACAAGGACCAGAATGATGATTCCAGCAATGGCTCCAATTTGGTAAGAATCAGATGGAATGGCAGCGCTAGTACGGCTTAAACTGTTCAGGTTTCCTACAATGATCACCCCTGCTGCAAAAACAAGAAAAGTAAGAAGAACAAATGAAAAATCAGTCATACACATATAAAAGAAGTGCTATGTGCATATTTTAATTCTGATTGCAGGAATAATATACAGAGCCGAGGTGGCGCAGTGGGTAGAATGCAGTACTGCAGTCCACTAAAGCTGACTACTAGATCTGCAGGTCAAGAATTCAAATCTCATCACCGGCTCAAGGTTGACTCAGCCTTCCATTCTTCCGAGGTGGGTAAAATGAGGACCTGGATTGTGGGGGCAATAGGCTGGCTCTGTTAAAAAGTGCTATTGCTACATGTTGTAAGCCGCCCTGAGTCTAAGGAGAAGGACGGCATTAAAAAATCGAATAAATAAATAATAAATAAATAAATAAATACTAGAAGCATATGACATATTTTGAAGTGAAAATATTGTTCAGTCTCAACTCTGTTGTAACCTACCGGCAGCATTCTGACACTGCTGCCCTCTCTGAGTTAGAACATACTATTAGGAAATGGGTATAGTTCCTGTAAGATTAGAAATAAATCTAAGGTGGAAACAGGGCATTTGGGGATCAACACATTTCAATCTCAAAATATTTTGAAAATGTCTAATATACATTAATTTGCTTACGGACTGCTTTCTGCCTCATATATTCCAGAAGCTGGTTAGGTCCCACGGAATTGGCCTTCTCCAGGTCCCATCAGCTAGGCAATGCCACCTGGTGGGATCTAGGGGAAGAGCCTTCTCTGTGGCGGCCCCAGCTCTCTGGAATCAACTCCCTCCATGGATTTGTACCGCCCCCACCCACCTGGCCTTCCGCAAGGCTTTAAAAACTCACCTTTGCCAGCAGGCTTGGGACCATTGAGTGTTATGCCTAACTCTGACCAATGATTGGACTATACATTGGATGAGTGATGGATGACTGTTTTAATGTATTGGGGTTTTAGATTTGATTTTAAATTTAGATTTCTTATGCATTGTATTTTTGTACCTATTTTGTTGTGAGTTGCCCTGAGTCTGTGGAGAAGGGCAGCATAGAAATCTAATAAATAAATAAATAAGTAAAATAAAGTTTTAAATGTTTTAAGAATGTTTGAAAATGTGCTAGAGGATAAGGATAAGATTTTTTAAAACTCTGCTTTCATACTGTATAGTAATTACATTACATTATTGAGTTATATACTGTATAGAATATCTCAGAGACTGCCTTCTGCTGCACGAATCCCAGCAACCAATTAGGTCCCACAGAGTTGGCCTTCTCCAGGTCCCGTCGACGAAACAATGTCGTCTGGCGGGACCCAGGGGAGGAGCCTTCTCTGTGGCGGCCCCGACTCTCTGGAATCAACTCCCCCTGGAGATTAGGATTGCCCCCACCCTCCTTGCCTTTTGCAAATTCCTCAAAACCCACCTCTGCCATCAGGCATGGGGAAATTGACTCTCCCATTTTACGCAAGGTTTGTCTTAAATGTATGATTGTTTTTAATACTCAGGGTTTTAAATTGCTTTTTATTGTTGGATTTGTACCATGTTTTGTGTTGTGAGCCGCTCCGAGTCTCCGGAGAGGGGCGGCATACAAATCGAATAAATCTAATCTAATATATTTTTAAAGAGTTGCTTTAAGAGACCTGATTCTTAAAATTCACTTCACAGAGAGTAGTACAGTAGTTAAAGTACTGTGATAGAGTTGTACTCAAATTTCTAGCCAACAATAAAGCTTTAGAGATTTCAGAATAATCCATCACCAGCAGTGTTGTTATCTAGCTGTTCTGATTTGAAGTTCATCCAAACCAGTTTTAGTTCCCCAACCCAAATAAAAATTAGTTGGCCAGACACTGCTAAAACTTGGCAACCTATGTATCCCTACACCAACAGGTCTTGTCATTATCCAGAATTGTCTACACAAGTTTTGCCACTTTGGCTAACACATATCTTCCTCTGCTCAATTCATCCATTTTGGAGGCAGTGAGTTTGTGATAGGAAAGGGAAACAGCGTCAAAGAAAGAAGGAAAACACGAGTCTAGGGCTTGAAGGTGCTTGCATAACACCTTTGTCTCTCCTTCTCTGATCATCTCCTTTTGGGGATCTGCAATCAAACTTGTTACACTATGTCTTGGTCAGTGGGAATTTGATTCACAGACATGGAAATGTTTCTTAGATCAAATAGGTACTAGGGTTATCCAGAAAGTAAGGTTACAAGGCACATAGCTCTCACGGGGAATCTGGTATTCTTTATTTTATTTATTTATTTATTTATTTATTTATTTATTTATTTATTGATTGATTGATTGATTGATTGATTGATTTTGTACAATACACAATACACATTGAGGAGAATAGACAAGTAGTAATATATATAAAGAAAAGGATAGAAGAAAAGATATAAAAATAGGGGAGAAGATATATGAAAGGAAGAAAAGATATCTGAGATAAAGGAGAGACAATTGGACAGGGGACGGAAGGCACACTAGTGCACTTATGTACGCTCCTTACTGACCTCTTAAGAACCTGGAGAGGTCAATCGTGGATAGTCTAAGGGAAAAATGTTGGGGGTTAGGGGTTGACACTACTGAGTCCAGTAAAGAGTTCCACGCTTCGACAACTCGATTGCTAAAGTCATATTTTTTACAGTCAAGTTTACAGCGGTTAATAAGTTTGAACCTGTTGCGTGCTCTTGTGTTGTTGCGGTTAAAGCTGAAGTAGTCATTGACAGGCAGGATGTTGCAGCATATGATCTTGTGGGCAATACTTAGATTGTGTAGTTCTAAGTTTTCTAGACCCAGGATTGTTAGTTACTATCGTGTAACAGGAAGCCAGTGGAAGTGAACAAGCAGTGCCAGTGGTCAGTAGATCATCGACTGGCATTGTGGTGAAGGTTAAAGATGAGAGCCCTCATTCCATTTCCCTCAAGTGCGAAGTGCACACTGTAATATACTACCTGAATGCTAAGGACATGAACATGTTTATTTTTTACATGAAAGGACCGCCCTTTGCTTGCAGCGCCGCTGCGGCATCCTTTTTCGTAAACATAACAATGTTTATTTTTACGTGAAGACCACCCTTTGAAGGAGCTGGGGAATCCCTTCCACGAAGAGATTCCGGGGGCAGAGCCTTGACATCACCGACAGGTTGTTAAGGACGCCAAGGTGATCACTTCCTGGATTCCATGGAATCCAGGAAGTGATCACCTTGGCATCCTTAGCAACCTGCCAGTATACGTGACGTCAAAGCCTCGCCCACGGAATCTCTTGGTGGGATTCCCCGTTCGGGTTTGGGTTTGGGTTCGGTTTGAGTTCAGCCGAATTTTGCGTAAAGTTCATCCGAACTTGCCGAACCCGAACACCGTTGGGTTCGCCCATCACTACTCGCTAATAATACCAACTTCCCCCACAAACATTCCCTATGAGAGCTACATGCCTTGTAACCTTACTTTCCAGATAACCATCATAAATGTTTCATTTTTAATCCTGAACCAACCAACTTAGTTCAGATCAAATCCTCTTAATGTAAAACAGTTTTCTTTTGATTAAACATACATTAGATTGTGTATTAGGTTTGATCTTAATCATGCTTAGGAAGAGGTTGGTGCTGTAAAAGATAAGGAATTGTGTCTGATAATGCACAAAGTGAGTGGGAGTGAGATCCTAACAAGCTTCACATATTGTGAAATTAAACCTCTTAGCATTCTTCATTGTTGTCTAGTATTCTAATCCAAAAACTGAAAGAGCAAACGCATCCATGCAAATATACTCTGGGAGGCAGTCATGTCACCTTTATAATGAGCAATATTTAGAAAATATTACCTTGGTCACATCTTGCTCCTTTCCAACCAGGGCTACAGTAACAGGTTCCAGTGATATGGTCACAAGTTGCGTTGTTCAGGCAGTCGCATATTTGCCGACAGCCATAACCATAAGTACCCGGGGGACACTCTTTACAGAACAAAAAAAAGAAATCGAGTTTTTACTTTATTCTAATTTGCTGTCAAATGCATAAACTAGTCATAAGTGACTATGAGCAGCTTAGAGTAAAACTGGGACTTCCAAATTCTTAGTAATAGAGAGTGAAGATTTGCTATGTTAATGGATATCCATTAACAGAAAGATTCCATTTCCCATGCAACATGTCTCTCCCCACCGTTTATGAAAAACAGGCCTTAAATGAATGGAGTATATGTGGGAGGAAGAAGAAGGGAAAGCCTATTTCATGATATAAAGTTTTCCCATGAAACAAAGTCACGCATTTATGTTTACAGTGCTGTAGCTGGATTAGTTTATAATTCTGGACACCCTGCAGATGTAAATAGTTACCACCAGATGGCGGAGTTTCACAAGAAGACTTTATATCTTAGCCATAACCTGATGTTCTGAAAGATGATTATAAATGCAATCAAATACAAGTCAAAATAAATGCATGTACAATGTTCACTCAATAAAAGATAACATCACAAATTTCTTTAAAAAGGTTCCACAGAAAATTAAGTTGCAAAAATAGTTGGGAAACTATTCGTTACAATAGAAATCGAACTCTTAGAATAAAATATATTGTGATGTTTTACAGATATTATAAAAATATGTATGTTGAGTAATTTCATTAATTGACGTTGAAATCTAGTTTCCTGGATATTAACTCTAAACATTTTCTTTAGGAAAAAAAACTTTAAGGGAAAAATACTAGTATGCCAAAGCCAACTATAATATTCAGAACATATACCAATTTTTAGAGAAAAAGGGGGAAAAAACAATTGTAGGTTGTTTATAAAGTGATGAAATATTATTGAAAGTAACTTCACCTAAAATACAAACCTCCATCTAAATCCCCATATTTATATTATATTCTATTGATTTCAATGAAATGTGGATGCTATTGCAATTTAAGGAGCTAACGATGCACCCTTAATCCCACCAAATTCAGTAAAAATCATGACTTAAAATCAAACTTTAAATAACCTCACTTTGGATTGAATTCAGGATGTGTATATTAGGGTTTGTAATGTATTAAGTATCACTGCCTCTGTCTTATCCATTTAGCAATCCGTGTAATTTTTTTATTATAGTCAATCTAATCTAAATAAGAAAAAAGCTTAGTGGATTTTTATTATACGTACATCTTCTCTTAGCAATGTGTAAGTAAAGTTTCCAACTCACTCTGTTCACAGTATTTCCCCATGAATCCTGTACGACATGTACATTGGCCTGAGATGTGATCACAGTCAGCTCCATTGTCACACTGGCAGATTGAAGCACAATCTTTCCCAAAAAAACCCAGCGGACATCCTTGAAGAAGAAAGTAAGAAAGTAAAATGATGCAGTGTACATTCAATAATTCTAATTTTTTATTCTGGTTTATATCCTACACAATACCATTTCTCACCTTCTGACTTATGAATAATATTGCTCCTATATAAATAATATTGCTCTCCTAAATCTCCTATACCTTTCTTCTATTCCTATATCTCTTCTTCTATTCTTTCATTGATATGTTCTATTACTATACCTTCTTTTCTATTATTTCTTAGATATATTTTACTATGAGTATCTCCTCTATAACCTTCATCATGTATTTTACTATGTGTATATATACCCACTAAAACCCTCATTGTGTATTGGACAAAATAAATAAATAAATAAAAATAAATATTACTTGAAGGCATTAAAAATTCTCAAGGAGAAAAAAAAACCAGGAAGCAGATGAATTATTTTATCACCCAACAGGAGCTCCTCTAATTTTTAATTTTTAAGTTACTGTTTCTGAAATGCAGAATAAATTTATCAAGTCAAATATGTTTAACTCACTTTGTGTGCAATAGAGACCAGTCCATCCTGGTGTACATTTACACTCTCCATCATAAGCACTACAGTGAGCTCCATTGTGGCAATTGCATGTATGAATACAGTTTGGGCCCCAATGAGAAGGAGGGCAAGCTGAAACAAAACAAATCAGTTAGCCTTATTGCAATACAAAAATATGCAGAATAAAAATGAATTTTGGCTAAGAGGAGATGCATAAAAAATTATCACGTTTTTTAAAAAATATATTTTTATTTTTATTTTCTTTCTTTTCACCCATAGCCCTCCCCCTCCCTTCTCTCAGTTCTTTCTTATTCTTAGCCACAGCCAGGTCAGAGTTCTAGACAATTTCTTCTTTATGTCTTCATTGGCCTTATCCCTTTCCACCCATACAAAATAAAATTTCCATTTTTTTCTTATCCATTCAGCTTTTTCATCCCATGAACAGTTCAGTGAGATAATATGAGTTATTTCCATTTGTACTTGTTCGAATATATAATCATTCCATCGTTTTAGTGTCCATTTACTTTTATCCTTCCATCCATATACTATAGTTGCCTGAGCAGCTTTTATCATAGTCCTTAGTACTTCTTGTTCTTCTGTCTTCATGCCTTGAGTTTCTTTAATACCTCCTTCTATTATGTGCCATCCTACCCGCAATTCATTTTTAACTATTCCATTTATATTTTTCAATATTAAAGTCCTTATCTCCAGGTTGAATTAGTCAGTGAGATAAATAAGTAACCCATGAATAGTTCTTCTAAGCCTTCCAATTATTTTTGCTAGTAAGCGACAGAAGAGTGCACCTCACTAAATGAGACAGTTGTAAGTGAAAGATACTGTTGGAAGACAACGGTAGCTCTCCCCCACTTCTGTACTATTTGCCTTTATATGACTTCTGTACTAGTCTTTCCTGTGCCCACTAATTTTGTCAGCCAACTCCTCTCAGATACATTTCATCACCACAAGCATGTATCTGACACCCCCGTCTCCCCCCCCAAAAAACCCTCTTTAAAGGAAGGGATTCTAGTTCTCAAAAACATTGGCAACAATATGATGGCAATTACTGTATACACCGGAAAGTAATTTTTTAAAAAAATAATATTTCTCAGTTTTCCCACGTTTCTAAATTGCTTTCACTTTCAGTTTCTATGCAGTGTTTTCTTATTTCAAATCATAGATTGTTTCTACCTAGCTTTACTCTTTACTGATAGTTTCTTTTTACTGGCCCCCAATGACTCAGTTCTCCTTTTAGCTGTACCTTGCTTTATTTTTGCTAGATTAAGTCTTAAATTTTCTTTAGATGAATGGATGTGTGTAAAGCTCATTATGCCAGCTACTTCTTCATTACAGCCCAAACTCTAGTATTATCAGCCAGTCAACAGCATTGGACCAGAGTACCTCCGGAACCGCCTACTACCGCACGAATCCCAGTGGCCGATAAGGTCCCAGAGTTGGCCTTTTCTGGGTCCTGTCGACTAAACAATGTCGTTTGGCGGGGCCCAGGGGAAGAGCCTTCTCTGTGGCGGCCCCGGCCCTCTGGAATCAACTTCCCCCAGAGATTAGAACTGCCCCCAGCCTCCTTGTCTTTCGTAAATTACTCAAGACTCACTTATACCGCCAGGCATGGGGAAGTTGAGACACCTTTCCCCCCGGCTTCTTTATATTTTGTTTCACGTTTGGTATGAATGTGCTGTTTGGTTTTTAAATATATGATAGGGTTTTATATGCTTCTTTTAATATTAGATTTGTTTTGTTATAATATTGTTTTTATTGTTGTGAGCCGCCCCAAGTCTTCGGAGAGGGGCGGCATACAAATCTAATAAATAAATAAATTCTAATGAGCAACCATCTTGTTCTCTGGCCATTCTGGTCTTTATCTGAGTTTTATGATGAGTTAGCAGTTGGCCAGTAGGTGGAAAACATACAAAGATACATGCTTTTCCAGAAAATATGTGCATCTACATATAGGAAAGAACTTGTATCTTTGAGAAACTTGACTTCTTTCCAAAAACATTTGGCATGCGAGTGGGGGCGGAAACCCACACTGTTTTAGTCTGTTACAGCTGTGCTTGTCTTTATAACATTAAGGAAGGACAGTTCCATATTTTCCAGCCTCTTTTTTGTGAACATTTCCATGGATAAAATACAGGAATATTTTTATTTATTTGGACAGCAAATACTTAAGAGCTTCTGAATTATTTATAGAGTTTACATTGGTGGCTATGTTGTAAAGTTTTATTTTTTTCAAATGTGGAAAATGCGCATGGCATATATTTCACGCACTCTTAGATATGTAAATATGGTGAGATAAATTAGCCAGGCTGCTTTAATCATTTTATTTGTGTGGGGGGAAAGTTTTTATGAACTAAACTCTAATGAAATATGCCCCAAATAGAAACTTTCCAAAGAAGGAAATGCTAGTACTTACGCTGGGAGCAATCACTACCAATCCAACCAGGATAACACTGACAAGACTTGTCAATTGGATTACAAGTTCCATTATTTGTGCATGTGCAAACCCCAACACAGTTCTTTCCAAATCTTCCGCTGGGACAAACTATAAAAATAAAATAGTTATATTTTTTACACTTCTACTTTGCTGGCACAGTGGTTAAAATGCAGTGCTGCAGACTAACTCTGCCCACAACCTGGAGTTTGATCCTGACAGGCTCAAGACTGACTCAGTATTGAGCCCAGAATTGACATAGGTGTAACCATTTTATTTAGCTCTCTAATATATACTCTAAGTTTTTTGTTTTTTTTTGGGGGGGGGGGGCTTACCAAATTCCTAAGTGGAGAGGGAGAAGGAGCAAATAGATAGTGAGGATTGCTTTGGATAGGTGACCTTCTCTCCCATATGAACAGAAGCTGCTCCTAGTGAGACCAGAAGGTGGAGATTGAAGACACTGGTTAATGTGGATTGGGTGTTATTGGAGAATACGACTTTGATGGGGGGTTTCTAATTTACAATATTATGTGGTGGTGATTCCGATTTGGGTCAGATCCGGAATTACACCAGACTTTGCCAATTTGATATCTACCTAAATAAAAGGAATTGTTTAGAAGATGGACTCTGCTCTTTTCTTTTATGAATGGGTTTCATCACTTGGAAACCTGACACTCAGCTTTCCATCTTTAGGAGGTCGGTAAAATGAGGAACCAGATTTTTGGGGCAACATGCTGACATTCAAAACAACCCAGAGAGACTCTGGAGCACTATGGGGCATATATAATAGCTATCATTATTGCTATTGCTATATTTTATTTTTTAAATACTTTTATACTAATACTGTAGTCAGATGTCAGTAGCTATCTTTTTTTTTCTATAACCTTTGTTTTTCCCATCCACTTCTCTGGTTTCCTTCTCTTTATCTTTGTAGACTTCTCACATTCTGTCATTATCCAGGACTCACTATTCTGCCTGTCTTCTGTTTATATGTTCAGTTTTCCCCCCTGCTTGGTTCAATATGGTATATTCACCATGCTGCTTCTCTTTAGTCCTCGTTCTCATTTAGTACTCAGTAGTCTTACAGTATTTCAGTAAGTAAAAATATCATATATGAAAAATTATTTCCATGACTTATTTTTTGTTAGCACAAGGTAACAAAAAAATAAAAGGGTCTGGGAAGAATTTTTTTCTGTCTAACAATCACCTTTCATGAGCTGCCATTCACTCCGTCATATGATGGTTGGGAAATTTTTTATCACACTGCAAATAATGATGATGACGATGACAACAACTATGATTGCCCCAGGGTGAACCATGATTTCTAAAGAATACTTATGGGTATTTAGATATGCATTTTATATATAACAAGGAATATGATGCTTGAAAATGAAGAACCACCATTTGGATCTAATTTATTGACTGTAATTAATTAGGTATCATTTACTGCTCAGTACAGCAACTCTTACAATGATTTGTACAATCCTGGCAAATAAATGTGTTACAAGCAATGAAGGGCTGCAAAAAGTTTTACTACCACACTGTGGGTGTGGCTTATTGTGGGGTGTGGCTTGATGGACATGTGACCAAGTGGGAGTGGCTTGACACGCAAGTGACCAGGGGTGGCTTAAAGATTATTTGACTGGGTGGGAGTGGCTTACCGACCAAGATCGGTTTTCAAATAGGTGCTTGGACTCTTTTCCAGTTGATTAAGTCACATTATTTGAATAGCCACAAAAGGGACAAATGCTAGGCAGCATTATTTGTTTAGTAGCATTTTAAGGTTTTGTACTGAACCCACAAGACTCAGTATACTAACAGATTAGGCAAGTAGCTCGATTTTCTTTAATTGCTATAAAAGTTCAGTTCTAAATAATGATTAAAATGATTCAAGCGTTTATGGGTAAAAAGATACTATTTAATTATTTCCTATTTTAAAAGTAATTAAGGATCATACGAACCTCGAACCTCGAGGTTCGATGACTGTAATGCTCTCTACATGGGGCTACCTTTGAAAAGTGTTCGGAAACTTCAGATTGTGCGGAATGCAGCTGCGAGAGCAGTCATGGGCTTCCCTAGGCATGCCCATGTTACACCAACACTCCGCAGTCTGCATTGGTTGCCGATCAATTTCCGGTCACAATTCAAAGTGTTGGTTATGACCTTTAAAGCCCCTCATGGCATCGAACCAGAATATCTCCGAGACCGTCTTCTGCCACACGAATCCCAGCGACCGATTAGGTCCCACAGAGTGGGCCTTCTCCGGGTCCCGTCAACTAAACAATGTCGGTTGGCGGGCCCCAGGGGAAGAGCCTTCTCTGTGGCGGCCCCGACTCTCTGGAACCAGCTCCTCCCAGAGATTGGAACTGCCCCTAACCTCCTCGCCTTTTGCAAACTCCTTAAAACCCACCTTTGTCGTCAGGCATGGGGGAACTGAGATATCTCCCCCGGGCCTATACAATTTATGTATGGTATGCTTGTGTGTATGTCTGTTTAATAATGGGGTTTTTTAATATTTTAAATTGTAAATTATTAGATTTGTTATTCACTGTTTTTATTGTGTTGTGAGCCGCCCCGAATCTACCAAAAGGGGCGGCATACAAATCTAATAAATAAGTAAGTAAGTAAGTAAGTAAGTAAGTAAGTAAGTAAGTAAGTAAGTAAGTAAGTAAGTAAGTAAGTAAACAAACAAACAAACAAACAAACAAACAAGGTACTAGAGAAGGAAGGACAATAAAAAAGCTATTAAGTATTCAATAAATAGTGCATAAACTTACTACCCCCACTGTGTCATCATCTGTCCATCCCCCCTTGGGGGCAGCAGCCCATCACTGATTACAAGGACAAAAATGGAAATGGTTGTTGGCATTATTTGGTGACCCTACCTTCATTACAGAGCGCTCCTGTAAAACCAGGTAAGCAGTCACATAGTCCTGTCACATGATGGCATGGACCACTGCTGTGCACACATTGTGGGCACGCCTGGTTACAACGATGTCCGTAAAATCCAGGAGAACAAACTGAAAGAAGAAAGACACCATCACATTCACCTTCTGCACATACTTATCTACGGTAATCTAAAAGAACTGAGCTGTATTCATCTGGAGAAATTTGGAAATACTGGAGAGGTTCTAAAATTTATGTAGATTTGTTTCAGACAGTTTCAAGTATTAAATCTTCTTCAATTCAAGCTGGTCTCTTCATCCTGCTGAATCACCACTAACATTATGGACATAAGTTTGGTTTCCTTGGCAACATTACGAAAATAATATACCATTGTTTCTTTCAGAATTCGTTTTCAACTTCCAGTGATTTTCCTTCAAGGTAATAACTGTTTGAGATTTGAAGACAGCTTGATACACAGTGAATTTTACCTAAAATTGCTGTTATTTTTATTATAGTGTCACTGTATATAAAACCATTCTGCTCACAATTAAATATTTCCTTGTCATAATTGTCACTATAATTGGGTAGTTTAAATATTTTTCTCAGTACAAGAGCAAGTGCAGACAGCTGCACGCTACTGTTTATTTCATTCATTATTTAAAGGGAAAAAAATCTTATTCACTCATATGCCAATAACACCAGTCCTTTCTTCAGAGAGAGGGAGAGATACTATATATCTCCATTTTGATTGACTGAGGAAGAAATAATTTTGGGGGTAGAATTTATTTCTTTATAACTGTAATATTCTGGCATTCCTTTAAAGGACCAATCAATATATTAACATTTTTTTTAATTTATGAAATAGCAATTAACATTTATAAGGGCATTTTTTGCCTTTACATTTTTAGAATTTTCTAGAAGTCAACCAGCGTGACGCGTTTGAAACAGGTTCCTTAAGAAGGAAAAACAAAGCATTCCAGTTACATCAAATTTTCAGTTTGTTTTTTTTAAGTCCATCCATAATTTGTCCCGTCCGTCTTCATACAAGTTAGCTGCAGTTGTATAAACATAATTAGTGCAACTATCCTTTTAAATGTGATATTGTCCCGAATATACTAAGAAGTTATCCTGTCTCATGTATAATAAAGAGAGTCTCCAGGCTATGCCTATGTTATAATGCCATTACTTCATTTAATTTACAGCACTTCAGCATTAACTGAATGATTAACTGTGAAAGTCATTAGAGATGGTAACAATTGTTGTTAGTCTGGCAAAATTATTCATTAAGGACGGCACCCATGTAGCTTCAGTTCAGTTCAATGGGTTTGATGTGGGAGTAAATTTGATGGATTAAACATCCCATAGATAAAGGGATGGTTTAACATCAACCACTCAGATTGTTTTGTTAATTAAGAAGTACCAGTTTCTATAGCTTAGACTACTACATAAATTCTCATGTCATAAGTCAGATTTCAATGTATAATAACTAACATAAAACACTTAGAAGAATTAAAATGATAATATCATAAATTTATATTTTTTCCAGCATTCAAAATGAGGGTATAAGTGTTCTCTCACAATGTATGATAACATGATAATATAAAGATGTAATAGATCACAGAAAATGCCCATTCTTTGCTAAGGTTTTCTGGATACTTTCAGAAAAAGTTTATGAGTAAAAAAAGCAAAGTTGGGGGAAAAATAATTTAGGTGGAAAGTATATAGAGACATGAGAATTGAAGTAGGGAACAGTAACTAGATAAAGTGGGAAGTAGATAATGAAATATAAATCAATACAACTATATTATATTACATAAATAATATTGAGGTATATTATATTAATACAACTATACAAGTATATTATGAAATAACCCCCAAAGGTGTGTCTTTAAAATAGGATTTGATTCCTACACCATATAATTGGGTCAATTTTTGCCATTATTTTGTTTCAGTTGGTTCTTCTTAATCAATATCCTCTTCCTTTTCTATTATTGAAATTGGTTTTAGATATACAATTATTACTTTTTTTCTACTTGAGTTTTTTATTATGTGTTTAAAGAATAGCCTCTGAACCTTTTGCTTCAATTTGTTTTTAATAAGTAAAAACATCAATTATAAACGAAGGCCACCAATAATAATAATCACCAAAACCAAGAAAAATAAATTACCCATAAAAATAAGGAAGCTCCAATCAAAAAAGAGATCTCTTTAGCGAAAAAAAAAATAAAACAGGTTACTTTGCAAATTTACTTTTAAAGTTGCAAACTTTAAAAGCTGCTACAAAAATTTGTGTCACCAAATAAAGACTGAATGTACCAATTATCACATAAGTCAAGAAGTAAACCTTCTACATACAAAGTTAGATTTAGATTAGATTTATTGGATTTATATGCCGCCCCTCTCCGCAAAGTCCATATGTGCCTTCTAAACAACCAATTCAAAGACTCAAGATCCATACCACCTCTTAAAGACTATAATAATGAAACAGTTAAAGCAGTGGTTCCCAATCTTTTTTTAGCCATGCCCCGGTTCCTGGCACCAAAAATGTTGGGGGCTGCTGCTGTAAAGCACTATGGACTATGGAGTAGTATATATGTCTAAGTACTATTGCTGCTGCTAATGCAAGTAGCTACAAAAATATGCAATTCATCGGGGAGTAAATAACTCATAATTGTTATAAAAACCCAGAATGAAGCCACCAATTAAAACACATCAGCTTCCCTGTGGATATTCTGAATAATTTATCCAATTTAACAGAAGGCAATTAATGCATTTCCTCCAGGCGTATATGTCTGTGAATGTGTGTATAACTACCTAACTATAGTTCTTTTTAACATTGGATTATTTATATGATATATTTCCATATGAAAAAGTAGTTAGATTACTAACTCAGCATATCATTTTGTAACAGAAGTGGGCTCCTATCTGTTCTAACCGGTTCTTTAGAACCGTTAGTAAACTAGTGATGACGTCACAGAACCGATTATGTCAGTGCTGTCCGTGGCTATCGCCATCTTGTTTTTGGCTTCTCCACATTCACAAAGCTTGGTTTTCGGCATTGTGCATGCGCCCACACCCACATGGCATGGGAGGAAGCAAACAATGGCAAGATAGGTTAGGACCCAATCCATGTTTTGTAGGAATGTTTTTCTCTGATAAAGTAGTTTGCTTATCGTTGTGGTTGGCTCTGGCCCAGCTCCTGCCCCAGGAAATGGGGAGGTGGATGCAGGGGAAAATTCAACATGTCACAGGCCTGCGTTATTGCTGACAGAATCAGATCAGAGTTTAGTTTCCTCGGACGAAGAAGAAGGTGGGAGTGACTCGGCAGAGGAGGGCTTGGCACACAGCCAAGGCAGTCAATCTTCCTTATCTTCTATAGCTTCAGATGATGACATTTTGGACCCACACAAGCGCAGAATTATGCATAGAAGAGACCAAGTAAGAACATATTACAGGAAATAAGGGAGGCCACCTGTGTTTGGGTGGGCTCCAGTAATTAGGGCTGCTGCTATAAATAGCAGCATGTGGGTTTGGCCATTGTGGAAGAATATCTGTTGCAGTTTTGTCAGGAATCTTGTGTGTTGGATTTTGTTGCTTTTTCACGCCTTTGAAACCAAAGCAGAGCAGCGTGTGTGTGTGTCTCCCTTCATTGGAAGAAGAAGGAGTGTGAAGTTTCTCCCCAGCTGTGGGCTAAGTACTTAATGACTGCTTAAGGGACACTGTACAGACTACCTGGTTGTTTTGGGAAGAGTGCTCTTTGCAATACAAAAAGAGTGCTTAGTTTATTTTGACTTTTGTGATAAAGAATATTGTTTTGAATTTTCAAACGTGTGTGTGTCTGAAATTTGTATCCTTGAATTTTCAGGAAGCTCCTATCAGACAGCCCGACAGAACAGCTTATATATTAGAATTATAATCATAATAAACTGGAACAGGAAACTCACTTCTTTGACAAGTAGCACCCCTATAACCAGGTGCACACTCACAGATTCCTTCATCTGGAGAACATGATGCTCCATTTTTACAGTAACAGGACAATGAACAGTTTGGACCCCAATGTCCTTCAGCGCATACACTGTCACAATGTATACCTGAAAACAATCAATATATACAGTTATCAGTAACAATATTAGAAGTTCAACAAAATTACCAGAAATAAAATGGTGAATGAATCATAATGTAAGTCTGGAGTTTCAGTATGATTTCTATAGACTTCTATACATCTACTAACAAATCAAGTGATGTGCTAGACTCTATGTCCCTTATGACTATTTCTTTCTCTCTAAGGAAACGCTAGCAAATTGCAAATCAAATAATGTTCATTTGATCAAAGAGGAACATTTGATGTAAAGATTATTTATGTACATCTGATTATTTATTATATTTGAAGCCACAACAAGTAACTTTTGGGTCCCTGTGATTAAACAAAGCTTCTTGTTAACATAGGGATGGAATAAGCTCAAAGTAGGGAGAAAGGTGGAGAATTGCTATAAGAAATAAGAACCCAAAATTATTGGGCGAGCAAAATAGATAGTGATGCACTATTCAGTTGATGCCAGTGATGGAATGAAATTGGGCTTCAGATCAGGATCAATTTATTTTCAAAAGTAGTTGAAATTGCAAGCAATTTTTTAATATATTGCTTTAAAGCAGTGGTTCTCAACCTGAGGGTTGGGACGCATTCACAGGTGTTGTCTAAGACCATTGGAAATAACAAATTTCCCATGGTATTAGGAACTAAAACTTCTATTCTTGTGCCTTGGAACATATTTTTACAATCTGACCATTCAGGCATTTACATTGGGGGTGTCCCTCTGACCTTCCTGCCAATCAGCTTAAAGCTCTGTTGGGAGAATTGGGGCTAGATTTATGGTTGGAGGTCACCACAACATGAGGAACTGTATTAAGAAGTCGCGGCATCTGAAAGGTTGAGAAGCACTGCTTTAAAGCATTATATAATCACAATATATTGTGGATATATTATCTTTTGAATAGCCTTAATATCCCAGTTTAACCTATTAGGGCAAAGATTAAATAATTTTAAATGTTATTTGTTTATTTAAAATATCTACATTGGGGACACAAAAGGCCTAAACAAATAAAAGTTAACTTGATTGTGCAAAAGAAGTCAATGAAACAAATTCTCTCTTTCTTTTACAGTTAATAGGTTCATAACATCATCTGATATGTTTGGAAAAACTAAAGTTTTTTCTCTTTTAAAAAATCATATATTGTATATTATGTCTGAAATTATCGTGCTATCTTGCTAATTTATATGTCTTTGAAAGATATACATTTGTATTTTTATTTATATATATTTTGAAAGATATCAATATATATATATTTGTATTTTTATTCACTTTCCTTTTTTCTTAGTAGAATAAAACTAAGGGGGGAAAATCTCCTTATAGCAATCCATATATTAACTCTTATGGGGGTTGGGAACAGAATCCTATTTGGAAAATATCTTGTTTGGTTAGAATAAAGGGGAATGTAGGTTAAACCTATTATGACCCAGGTCTTTTAATCAAATTTACTAGAGAAATAATGACAGAAATAACTGTCGTGGAAAATGCATCACATTGAAATTTGAAAAGAACTCAGAAACTAAATTTATACAGGATACTGAACAAGTATAAAGGGACTATTTTTCCCGCTTGAATGAAAATTTGAATAGACTTTGAATTGACTGTCAAGACATAAAAGAAATTGTACTATCAACTTCTTGCAAGCTGATTCTCGTCTAGATAGCTCAGTTTTCCTAATCAAGTCACAAAATAACTTATTTTTCAATAGCTTAAGACAGACATTTTCTACTGGAATTTTAAATTTAGCCACTATATTTGCAAATAAGTTAAATTTCTTGTTGAATCTACACTGGGTGTCATTAGATCCACTGAAAGCTATACAAACATCATACCTTAAAATTTTGCCTGTGTTGGTACATTTTAAAAAATAATAAACTTGGATGTAGAAATTAATGTATATAAGTTTGAAATAAGCAATTTAAGAAAATATTTTTCTACTGGGGAAAAAATATTTATTTCAGAGATTGTTTTCTTGCTTTTTATGTTTTCATTCAATGTATTTCATCCAATAGAAATTTTCCCTTATTTTCCATCTCCCACAAGAAATCACTATTAAACTTAACAAAATTTATTTTTGAGCAAACATGTAGGTCTTTCTGTTAAAAAAATTAAATAATTTATTTTGGTAAATATATAATATGACATGAATACATTATAAATACATTATTTGTTAGTTTAATAGTCTAAGGAAATAGAGAAATTAAACTGAAATAGCAGTTATGATTACACCTGTTTATTTATTTATTTATTTATTTGTTTGTTTGTTTGTTTGTTTGTTTGTTTGTTTGGTTGGTTGGTTGGTTGGTTGGTTGGTTGGTTGGTTGGTTGGTTGATTGATTTGTATGCTGCCCCTCTCCGTAGACCCGGACAATCCCAAATTACTGTTTAGCAAAATAAATATCATCTACAGATAGCTTGGGTTCCTCTATTTTTATTTTGCCTAAAATCTAAACTCCAATTACTGCAAAACCCCCATTTCCTCCTGATCATCTGGGACTTAGGAGCAGAGAATAGATGGGGGCAGGGCCACTAAGAGGTGGTATTTACTGGTTATCCAAACTACTCAAAATTTCTGCTACCGGTTCTTCAAAACTGGCCAGAACTTGCTGAAACCCACCTCTGTTATGACTATATCTAACTGGTAATGAAAATGAATTAATTTTGTACATATGCGGAGCAATTATTTCCCTGATGAATTGTGTTCTTACACATGTCTTTATAATACAGTACATCTATTTAACTAAATACTGCTAAAAGAATTAAGAACAAAAACTGGAAAAGGAACACATTCTTGTTTTGAAGGCCATGTGTTAGCAAGCAACTCTGCCTTAATGTTTAGATATTTCAACCCCTAGATGACTACATTAGTACTTGGCACAGAAAACCTTTACACTAAAAATTGCACAGATGCTTTTCTATAAAAACAAACCTCAAATATTTAAAATGCATTTTCCAAAACAGAATTATTAGCAAATACGTAAGTCCATTAATTTCATTCCTGATGAACAGATCAGTCAGGAAATCTTTTGCCAGGAGAATGGACAAAGACCTCATTTATGGCCTTTGCAAGTTGCTAGGCAATAGCAAAATGGTCATGATAAACTTCAGCTAAGCAGCTCGGAAGAAATCCTCAAACTCAGAGAACTATGCCAAGAGCTCCACTTCTAAATTAGCATTCCTGCAGCACATACAATGGTGTGAATGAAGGGAATGGTTACTTGGATAAAATTATTTCTTTCACTATAAAATATTTTTATATATATCATATATATAAAATAAAATTTATTTCATAAATTTTTATTTATAATTTTAATACTATACTTTTACTATTATTTTTGCAATAATAGTACTGTGGAACACTGTGGTAACATTGACATGTGGAAAATCTAAATCTCTGTACAGTGTTGTTGGGATCTAGTAAATGATCCATGCTGACAGCTGCTGGAGTGCACATTAAATGATATTTTATATATTTGCTCATGTTTCAAAAGTACAAATAAGTCAAAAGAAGGCCCTCTTCACAACCAGTAAGTGGGATTGTGCAATATTTTGGATTCAAGGGCAAAAATATGCTTTGCGGTGTGCAAGAATGCAAATATGGCATCTGTCTATATTTAGAAGCAAACATTCTTTTTCAGGACTGCAAGGAAGAGCGTAGGCCAGTGATGGCGAATCTATGGCATGGGTGCCACAGGTGGCACATGGAGCCATATCTGCTGGCACGTGAGCCATTGCCCTAGCTCAGCTCCAATGTGTATGTGTGTGCCAGCCAGCTGGTTTTTGGCTCTCACAGAAGTTCTGGGAGGGCATTTTTGGTTTCCAAAGAGCCTCTGGAGGGGTGGGGGAGGGCATTTTTACTCTCCCCCGACTTCAGGAAGTATTTGAAGCCCGGGAAGGGTGAAATACTAGCCTACTGGGCCCACCAGAAGTTGGGAAACAGGCCGTTTCCGGACTCTATAGGGCCTCCAGGGGTTGAGGGAAGCTGTTTTTGGCCTCCCCAGGCATTGAATTATGGGTGTGGGCACTCGCGCATGCACGATAGCAAACATGCACGCTCTTTTGGCACCCAAGGAAAAAAAAGGATTGCCAACACTGGCCTATACTAAAACAATAGACCAATATCTGTTTTTCTAAAGCAAACTCTGGAAATAATTGTTCTGTCAAAAGGAGTAGAACATTTAAAATTAGAAAACAGAAAACCTATATTGTGTTTGATAGACTGACTAATCCATACCTAAGTTTGTTGATCCCAGCAAAGAAAAAACAACAATTCAGGACTAGGATTGGAATTGTTACATCATAATGTTGAAAATTCCTTCATGTCCTATTTATCTATACTATACTATATTATAATTAGATTTTTATTTTAGTTTTGGCAAAATTGACCATATTATTAGCAGGGAATTTATTTATTTATTTATTTATTTTATTTGTTTGTTTGTTTATTGGATTTCTATGCCAAATGTAATTCCAGATGTAACCTATACATCAGTTTAGTTATATCACTAAAAGGATTGGATAAATGTATTGATTGAACAAAGCCATGATTGGTGATAGAAGTCAATAACTATGAATCTTAATAGAATATTCAGAAACATATCAAGTAATTTACAGCATTTTATATATGCCTTTTAAATATTACATTGTTCCAAAGAAAATAGGTTTTGTCTATGACTTATCTTTTGGAGAAAATGTAGGTTTTGAAAGCTAGGAGATGAAAGCAACTTGATAGCACAAAACCAATCAAATGGTATTCTGTCATGATAGGTTAAAAGACTACAATTAGTTAGATAAAATTATTCCATTCTAGAGAATTACTCTATCTCCAGATGTTCATTTTCAGAGAAAAGTTTATGCAGTTAATCTGGACTGCACCAGATATATTTGGACTCATTGTGATTAAAATAGAATTTCATATATTGATAAAAATGATTCATTATGAGCCGAGGTGGTACAGTGGTTAATTTCAGTGCTGCAGGCTACTTCAGCTTACTGCTAAATTTGGCGGTTCAAATCTCACCAGGCTCAACGTTGACTCAGCCTTCCACCCTTCCCAGGTTGGTAAAAGGAGTACCCAGGTTGTTGGGGGCAATATGCTGATTCTGTAAACCGCTTAGAGGGGGCTGTAAAGCACTATGAAGCGGCATATAAGTCTAAAGGGCTAAAATGCTATAAATTTAGCCAAGGGTGGGTAAACCAAATCAAAATCTGGATGATTCTGTCCTATTGTTACAATTTCAAATTTACCTGACCATCCTGGGAGGCAACGGCAATAACCTGTAACTGGATGACATCCATCTGCATGACTGCAGTCACAGCGCTCTGAACAGTCCAGGCCATATATGCCATCCTGCCAGGAAGAAAATGAAATGATGTTAAATTTATTTTAATGCAATCAACAAGCAAGCCAGAGGTTGGCTCACATAATTTAACAACCGGTTCGCCCAGAATGGAATGCATGCTGCATAAAAAACCACGGCAATTTACTTGTGCATGCTATCTGTGCATGCTTGCAACATCAAAAAACACAGCAATTAGCTCACACGCTATGCCTGTACATGTGTACGACATCAAAAAACACAGCAACATAGGATGGCATTGCGGCCAAGCAGATGGGTGGGCCACTATTGGTTCACCCAAACCAGTCCAAACCGGCTGAATCCCACCCCTGATACAAGCCTTACATTATTGACATAATAAGAGATTTGATTTGTGAATGAAACATATTCATTCATTCATTCCCAAATTTATTTACTTATTTATTCGATTTTTTTAATGCCACCCTTCTCCTTAGACTCAGGGCGGCTTACAATATATTAGCAATGGCACTTTTTAACAGAGCTAGCATATTGCCCCCACAGTCCAGATCCTCATTTTACCCACCTCAGAAGTATGGAAGGATGAGTCAACCTTGAGCTGGTGATGAGATTTAAACTGCTGATCTGCATATCTAGCAGTCAGCTTTAGTGGCATGAAGTACTGTACTCTACCCACTGTACCACCTCGGCTCAAACTGTGTTAACACCAAGGTCATGAATGAGATATTCTGTATTGTTTATACTTCAAGGTGAGTGAAGGAAGATGTGGAAAAATTACTTCAAACGGGAACGTTTGAAGTGTCAACATGATGATTGATTAAGGATGCATCAAAGGCCGCACCCTGCATATGTGTCCTCTAAAAGGGACCTTATGCCACAGTTAGTGGATTATATGGATTAACTATTAGTTTTCATGCTACAATACATCTGATAACATAGACCGTGTTTTATTTAGAAATACAGCACATAATATTGTAATATTCAACACATTTATCAAGGCATTATATTATTGCAATTTCCAAATCAAGCTTCCAGTGAAGTCTGCTTTATTACCTGACAGGGGTATTCACATTTTTCTCCTCTCCAACCTGGAGCACAGGTGCAGGTTCCATCCAGAATATTGCATGCTCCTCCATTAAGGCATTGACATGTTAAATTACAGCCAAGACCCCATGTCCCACTAGGACAATTTATAGAGCAGTCCACTCCGTGCCAACCTGAGACAGTAAAAAGAAAACAACTCTTTTCAGTATAGAATTCTAAGCTCTTACTTGGTAAGAACAACGTATGAGAGCTGATAAGCACCTTTTCAGGTTTTGAATAGGAATTTTTACATATATCATCCACTTGCCAGAATTATAGGAGGATGGCTGTGTTAGTCTATGGCAGCAAAAAATCTTTTCCACCTAGCCCATTGCTATTGAAAGACATACTGTAAGATTTTGTGAGCTGCAACTCACTACATAAGTTGCAACTAACTTCACAACATACAGTTATTGATACAAAGTCTTTAGATCTATAAATGTCACAAAGCAATTAGAGGCAACAAAAAGAAAAATGCAAAGGGGAGAATGGAAATAGAATAACTGATATGCACAAGAAAAATATAAGTTAAGATGATATAAATACTATAAACTACTGTATATTGAGAACAAGCTAATTGCAAAATAGGCAGACCAAGAAAGTAAGGGATAAATATAATTAAAAGAGAGGAAAAACACACTATGATCTTGGCAGACATTTTTTTAAAAAATGTTTTGGAGTGATCAATAGGGAGGAACCTGCATGGAATGAACAGAATTAATATGTGAAAGTTAATTCTGAGAGTGCTGGAAGTAGCAACACAGTGTGGTTTATGATCGTCATTCTTTTCAAAGTACCATATTTAATATGTTTTATTAAAATGTTTATTATGAATTTCATAGTACAGAAATGTAAATTACCGGTAGATCACTTACCAGCCTTGCAGACACAAGAACCATCCACTGGGGAACAAAGAGCCTCATTTTTGCAGCTACATATAGATGAACAATTTATTCCATATGTTCCAACAGGACAAGAAATAGAACAATTGGAACCCTAGAACACATTTGACAAAAGGTAAGGAAAATTCAACGTTAAGGAAAATGATTTAATTTAAATAAAAATATAACCTTATCAGTGTAATGATGTTCCCTAGTTTGGTAACGAAACATTTGCAAGATGATGGTATTTAGTTGGGTGACGAAATGACTGCAAGCAACCACCACCAAGACTCAGAGAATATCAAGAATTCCACAGTTCAACCCTGAGCTCCATATATTCTCTTTTATTGAAACAAGGTTGTTTTATCTGCACTGCTATGTGTTTTGAAGCACCTCTTCTGAGGGAATGTCATAATCCTAATAAGCCGCTTCCAAAAATATTTCAAACTTCGCCATGTAGGCTGTCCAGGTCATTCTTTCTGGGTCAAAGAATTCGGGTGGCTGGACTACCGATGGAGTAGCCATGATAGCACACAAAGGGTCGGTTTCCTCGTCGCCAATGTAATAACTCTCAGAGCAAGGTTGAATCAAACAAAGTTTATTTCACTAACAGGACAAGGAAGTCAATTCAGTGAAGAAGCAATGGAGTATTGAGAGCTCTATACAATGACAGTTCTCCTATTTATACAATCTAGCCCAGCAACAGGGCAGTTTTACAAAGATACATTTTAAGCACCAAAAGAAGGCAACCAACCAACATGCAATAAACTAATCTGAACTTTTGACTTTTACCCTGTCTGGGTAGGTCACCCAGGCAAATATCTAACAGGGACGATATACGGTAAGTTGTTTATACAGTATCTTGAAAGGCAGACAACCAATAAAATAAACAATCAGAACCATTTACCTTAAATCCTGGAGCACAAATGCATTTTCCAGTCACACTGTCACAGTCGGCACCATTTCGGCAACTGCAGATTTGTTGACAAGATTCACCATAGAATCCTGGGGAACAGCTTTCATTGCAAGAGAGGCCAGACCAGCCAGGCTTGCAAAAGCACTCGCCAGACATTGGGTGGCAGCTGCCAAAAAGGAATGGATGGATAAAGCATTTGGAGAGAATATGATACCAAGAGCCCAATGAAGGAAAAAATGGACGCATTATACAAAGGATTTCACACAAAGAAGTTATTTAGAAAAACACCCTTACTTGGACAGAGGGAGTGAGAACCCTATGGTCTAATATTAATTTACTGCAGTATTAATACTCTACTACTAATCATAGCATCTACATATTTTATGTTTTAAACAAAATCAGTGCTTAGAAAATCTACTGCTTAGATATAATTATAAATGCATTTATAATTAAATTTTTGGAGGAGTAATGACAGGTATTAGCCAAATGTGCAGAGGTAATCTTCAATTTAAGGACAGACTAGATGGACCATGAGGTCTTTTTCTGCCGTCAGTCTTCTATGTTTCTATTTATGATGACAATTGAGCCCAAAATTTATGTTGCTAAGTGAATTTATCCTATTTTACAACTTTTTCTGCCGCAGATGTAAAGTGAATCATTGCATTTGTTAAGTTAGTAACATAGTTGTTAGCTTCCACGTGGACTTTGCTTGTCACAAGGTTGCAAAACCTGATAACGTGACCCTGGGACACTGCAACAAATATGAATCAATTGCCAAGAATCTGAATTTTGATTATGTAACCATTGGAATGCTGCAATGGTTGAAAGTGTGAAAAATGACCATAAGTCACTTTTTTCAGTGCTGTTGTAACTTTGAATCATCTCTAAATGAACAGTTATAAATCAAGGACTACCTATCAAGGACTATCCTATAAAATCAAATGTAAACTCAGTGATTA
The DNA here is from genome assembly GCF_031021105.1 of Erythrolamprus reginae. Taxonomy (NCBI): domain Eukaryota; kingdom Metazoa; phylum Chordata; class Lepidosauria; order Squamata; family Dipsadidae; genus Erythrolamprus; species Erythrolamprus reginae. The sequence goes on from NC_091951.1 coordinate 288,681,937, forward strand.
AATTTTCATTACCTTGGAACTGTAGAAATAAACAAAGTAGGCTAACATGAAGATTAGGAACATAATTTTGTATTCTGATTGTTTAAAATAATAATAAAAATGAAATCCTATTGAAATACATTATTAGATTATCTTCATGAGTGATTTTTCCTCAATACTCAGAAAAATCAGTGCCTAAGTCAAATGTATGTATGTATTTCTATCCCACCTTTCTTTGAAACAACAGTTATAGAACTCCCTTGTCCATGTTTTCCTCACAAAAATGTATGGAGTAGATTAGACTGAGGAATGTAAGCAGCCTGAAAATTTTCAGGATACAGTGTTCCCTTGATTTTCGCGGGTTCGAACTTCGCGAAATGGCTATACCACGGCTTTTGAAAAATACCCTATACCATGGTTTTTCCCGCCCGATGACGTAATACGTCATCGCCAAACTTTCATCCGCCTTTAATAAGTATTTTTTAAAATAAACTTTAATAAATAAACATGGTGAGTAATAATCTAAATGGTTGCTAAGGGAATGGGAAATCACAATTTACGGGTTTAAAGTGTTAAGGGAAGGCTTGTGATACTGTCCATAGCCAAAAATAGTGTATTTACTTCCGCATCTCTACTTCGCAGAAATTCGACTTTCGCGGGCGGTCTCGGAACGCAACTCCCACGAAAAGTGAAGGAACACTGTAATTCCAAAGTTAAGGATGGATTTCAAACTTGGTTTCCTGAGCCTAGGCCAACCCTTTATTGCAGGGATGAAATACTCCCAGTTTGCTCATGCCTGTCAGATGTTGGGGAGGTGGTTGCGAAGGCAGCATGAGGCTCTTCCCACCCACCTGCACAGCGCCATTTGGGTTCTTTTACCCTCTGCAGGCGCAAAGTGTTCTGTGCATGCACAGAGGGTAAAAGAACCCAAATGGTGACATCCAGGTGGGTAGGCAGAGCCTTGCACTGCCTTCATGACTGGCTCTCTGACAACCAACAAGCATGAGCAAACCGGGAGTATTTCACCCCTGCTTTATTGACTATAGGAGGAATCACCAACCTTAGCAACTTTAAGACTTGTGGACTTCAACTCCCAGAATTCCTAAGTCAGCTATGCTGGCTGAGGAGTTCTGGGAGTTGAAGTCCACAAGTTTTAAAGTTGCCAAGGTTGGAGACCCCAACACTATAGCATACAGTAGATTTAGTGATGGGCGAACCGAACCCGCACAATTCGGGTCCGTACGAATTTTGCGGTGTTCAGTATGCCGAACACAAATCCGAAATGTTTTCAAATTTCGAGCAAAGTTCGGGGTCATGTTCGGCGTTTGGAGCTTTGATGTCACTGGCAGGTTGCTAATCTCTTCGTGGGAGGGATTCCCCGTTCGGGTTCGAGTTCGGGTTCAGTTCGGGTTTGACTGAATTTTGCGTAAAGTTAATCCGAACTTGCCGAACCTGAACACCGTTGGGTTCGCCCATCACTAAGTAGATTTCTTAAGAAAAATAGTAACTTCAAGGAGTGTATTCTTGTCAGGACTGAAAAAAACAAGATTTAATCACCCCTTTTATGCTAGCAGCAACCTTGTACCTTCCTCAAAATTTATTTATTTTCCATAAAATCTAAACCAAATTCTTATTAACAGACACATTATTTGACCTTGCATGAACTTATGAGCTTTCATTTAAATTCTGGTAGGTGTTTAGTAAGCAAGTTTTATATTGTTTTTACTTAGAAGCAGTGCCAAATTGCTTTACAGGAGAAAGGTCAAGGGCACTCTTATAGCCTTCAAGAATGTTGATATTTTAGCTTCCCTACCTGGTGTCTGGCCATCTGTTCCTACCTGAAAACAGCCGTTTTATTCAATGCGCAGCCACACAGCTGTTATTTTACAACAAATGGAGCCATCAGCTGTGCTAAAATCTATGTGCCAAGAGAATAAACACAAGGACAGTTCTGTGGTCCTCTGGCAGGAAAAGCACTTAGCTTAACTCTCACCAAAGGGAAGCCTTAATATCCAGATCAATTATATTTACAATAGGCAGCTTGTTTAAAGATGACTGATCACTGATTGAAATAATATCCCCTAAGGCTTTGTGAAAGGGGGGAAATGTATTCAAGTCAAGACACATTAAATGAAGGATGACAGAAGAATGTCTTTTCTGTATTTTTTTTTCAATGCCTCTTACTCATTTTGCCAGTGTAATTCCTTACAGTGGGCTGTTCTTTATTCCTATTATTAAACTGCAGTCAATCTATCCCCAAGGTATCACTTTTCTTATGAAAGAAACACATTTGTTTGTGTGTAAAACATGTTTTCAAACAAATATATGGAAAATCAAAATGGCATGGTTTTTCTTATTCATCTGTGTTTTAAATATTTTAGAAAAAAAGTCCAAATTATAATTTATTACTATTATTGTTTAAAATATATTTGTCTCAGCTGTTGTAGTGACCTTGTAACATATTAGACACATATTATGCGAATCCAATGAATCAATCCAGCTCCCGAAATCTTCATCTAATCTCAGTTGGGAACATAGTTCCCTCTAAGCTGAGCAGTGAGCAATCGCTCACTTAAAAATCATCATCAACTCAGAGTTTTCCAAACCTGTCCAGAAGCCGAGAGGGAAAGAGTGAGAGGGAAGGAGAGAGAGAGGAAGAGAGAGAAACAGATAGAAAAAAGAGAGGAAGGAAAAGAGAAAGAAAAAGAATGGGAGTAAGGGAGAAAGAAAATCAAAATCGAGTTTGAAACTAGCTCAACTATTTAAGTGGCATTTTGATATTGATAGAGTTGCCCTATTATGAGCTCACTGTTATAGACACACAGTACAGTATTTTATTTTGAAATTCTCTGAGGCAAAACAGGGTGGGTTTTTTATTTGTTTGTTTGTTTGTTTGTTTATTATTTCTGTGCCACCCAGTCCCGAAGGGACTGCCGCTCAGACACTATACTTTTCCGCCCCCCCCCCCAAAAAAAAAAATTAGAGGGAACACTGGTTGGGAATGTTGCTCTCATTCATATTTTGTAGAGAAGTTATATCTCTAGTAATTAGTATATATTGACAAATTACATTTTTGGTTCCAATCAGAAATTTAAGCAAATTCTGACTATTGGTTGGGACAATAATACTTCACTAATAGAATAGGGTTTTGTCACATATCTCTTTTTAGTCATGTTCTAACCCAGAAGAATTCAACTGGGTCAAGGCCAGATATTTCCCAAGCACCACTTCAACACAAGAGATGATGTCACTGACCCAGGACTAAAGCCTATGTGTCACTTGGGTAAATGTTATGTTGCTCCCAGGCAGAAGTGCTTTGAAGGACTCTTCCCTGGAACCAGCACTTAAAGGTGCTTTTAACAGGGAATTGGCTCCTAAGGAGCTTGATTCAGTCACCCTTTATCTTCTCTCTCTGAATGAAAAAAGCAGAGGATGCTTGGAAGGGCTTTCAAGAGTAGCTCATATGGGCTTCAGAATCATGCTTTTTAATTGTCATTTTTTTATTTTGGCTTTAAAAATAAGGAAAACATCTGTGTTATTTTAGATTAATGAGGCATTATATAGTAACACCTGACAGTACTTTGGGAATAAATAATAATGAATTATTGTACTTCAGAAAGATATTTTAGCTCTGGTAACCATAGGAAACATCGCAACATTATACCAATGAAGAAACAGAAACGGTAATAATTTTAGAATGCTGTTTTATACCTCATTTTCTCTTCTTTTGTGTGCTTGTGTGTATGTGTGTGAGGGAGAGAGAGAGCAATGGAATCTACACACAATGGTACCTGAGGTGAAATCGCATTAACATTTGTATATCTATTCTCCTGGTATACAATAAGTATGAATAGCACATATACAATGATTGAGTTCAAAATTATGCATCATAATACATGATTAAATTTAGGAAATTAAAATACTTGAATGCTTTTGGTGTAGTTACTTTAACTGGCAGTGCTTATGTGGCATTGAGTTTGAAGAATGATATAAATACATAATCATTTTAAAAGTACATAAGATCAAAGTGAATCTACAGTATATTAATCAATAATTATTGATAGAGAAATATGAAATATGCACTGTCAAGACATTCAAACTATTAGTGTTACATTTCTTCAGTATAGCCATAATACATTCATGCTAACCAGATTTTTGAAAAAAATTCATATCCTAGGCTTAATATTGATGTGTTTACTTAGTTGATATGTATAAGAAAAGTTTTCCTGATTATAAAAATCAGAATTTGAGTATCATAACTTTAATGTACTTGCAGTATTAATTTTTGGCATTGACTCTAACATTTTTTGCTGTTTGTGCTCACATGCACAATATAACCACATATTTTTCACTTACACTATAAGTTAAATATCTGCAATATTAATTAAAGTTCACTCTTCTGCTAAATCCATTCAATTTGTTACAAAAAGGAAGAAATGTTTTAAAAACATTCTAAAATAAGTGCTTCTATTTGAATCAGAACATTTTTAGTGTGACTTGCCCACAAGCTTTCCTTCAATAGTATAAATGAACAGCTGTGTTGAACATGAATCAACTTAATCCTTGAAATATCAGAAATGCTATATAATGTTATGCCATACATTCTTGTAGATTTAAAATGTCTACTACAAATTTAGTTATTTTCTAAGTTAATGTCTACATTAATTGCAGGACATTTGATAAACATTCCAGTCCAGATCCTACTAATTGAACAATGTTGTTGAAGGACAAGAATGAAAAAAAGAGTGATCACACCACCGAATACACAAGTGAATCGAAACTTTATTTATTTATTTATCTATTTATCTATTTATCTATTTATCTATTTATCTATTTATCTATTTATCTATTTATCTATTTATCTATCTATCTATCTATCTATCTATCTATCTATCTATCTATCTATCTATCTATCTATTTATTTGATTTCTATGCCGCCCTTCTCGAGGCAACTCAGGGCGGGTGTACAACATTTTACAAAGTTGCTGGATTCCAATTCTAGTACTAAACATAACAAGCACTTGGAATTTTTAAGTATATATTCCTCATGAACAATGATATCAGAAAATGAAAAGCATTTTTTTAGACGTTTCACTGCTAAATGGACCACCAAAGATCTCTAATTAAGCAGTTTATTGTAGGAATAAATAACTAAGCTTAACAGTTGTCATAACAATCAAACTTAAAAGCACTATACAACACACGTTATATGACGGCTTCCACTCAGACAGTAGTTCCTTGGTTTTTCAGAACTAGAGCCAGCTTCCTCTCAGTTGGAAGATAAAAGATCAAACTGCTACATTTATTTCCAATTGTGGAAATGATTGTCTCTAATTTCTTCTTTTGTCCTAATTTGATTACACGTAGTCCTCAAGGTGCAACCATTTGTTTAGTGACCATTCAAAGTTACAACAGCACTGAAAACAGTTACTTATGACCATTTTTCATACTTATGGTCATTGCAGCATCTTTATAGTCACATGATCAAAATCCAGACATTTGGTGTCTGAATAAATTAATAAAAGCTCAAAGGTAGTATTGCATTTTGGGTTCTAGGTTTAAAATGTTTCCCCCCCACTTTATATATAATAGTTGAGTATTTTTTAAAGTTAGTAAAATATCCAAACTAGAATTTTTCTTTATATTTTATATTTTGATAAACCAATAAAAAAGTTATTCAAAAAATTTATACATTTTGTTGCAGTCCTGTACTTATGACAGTTGTATTGTCCTGGGGTTGTCTCTCTCTCTCTCTCTCTCTCTCTCTCTCTCTCTCTCTCTCTCTCTCTCTCTCTCTCTATCTATCTATCTTTCTATGTCTCTATCTATCTCTCTATCTCTCTATCTCTCTATCTCTCTATCTCTCTATCTCTCTATCTCTCTCTATCTGTCTTTCTGTCTATCTGTCTATCTGTCTATCTTTCTCTGTCTCTCTGTCTCTCTGTCTCTCTATCTCTCTATCTCTCTATCTATCTATCTATCTATCTATCTATCTATCTATCTATCTGTCTATCTGTCTATCTATTAGATTTCTATCTATTGGATTTCTATGCTGCCCTTCTCCACAGACTTACCGGTATATGATCGCCAGATTTACTTAACAATCATGTTACTAACTTAACAACTGCAGTGACTTGACAACTGTGGCAAAACTCACTTAAACAACTACCGTATCTTGCTTAGCAATGGAAACTTTGGACTCAATTGTGATGGAAGGTCAAGGACAGCCTGTAATAACTTTCAAAGCTCTGTCAGGAAAATACGAAACCTACATGCCCAATACTGTAATATTTTCCTACAAGAAACACAGCAAAAGTCAATATTTTTTTTAAGTACTAGCATATATAGAAAGAAATCCAAAGATCTTAATCCTTGCGAACAGCTTTAACTACAACTACTACATCAGGATATTTGGAAAAACAAATCTTTCCTCACATTCTTATATTTCCTGTCATAGCCTCACTATTGAAATTCATGGTGATATCTTTTTATTGCTGTGGCAATATAGGTTTGGCTGCATTTGTGATTTGTCACAATTGTCGAGCGGCATTGTAAGAGCACTATAAAAAACAATCTACTGAAAAATTTGTCCAAGACTAATTGGCATAGAAAAGTTGAGTCTACACAGATATAACAAAAATAATTAAAGTACCTGTGAGTATTTGGCAAATGACAGGGACACCTTTTGTCGCATTTAAGACCATAGACTATTTCAGCGCATAGTCTTGTTTCACAGTGTACTCCAGTATATCCTGGTTCACAAAGACATTCTCCGCTAATATGATAGCATTTTCCACCATTCAGGCATTGACAGATCTCTGCACACTGTATACCAAAAGTTCCAATTGGACATTCATCTTGACATCTGGTAAGACCAGGAAGAAAAATATATTTTCGCTTTCTGTAAAAAAATATTCTAAAATATACATTTAATTCTTCTCAGGTAACAGGACTACATACATAGCAGATGCAAACACAACCGTGCAATACAAATCCCCTGGTGTTCTGTATAACAATTAAAGCAAACAATGTTCTTATGTCTTAAGCTGGATCACATGTACTTCTTAGCAGAAATGTTACAGAGACATTACAAAAAGAAGACATGGTTAGAATGCAATATTGCAGGCTAATTCTGCTGACTGCCAGCAGTTCAATCCTGACCAGCTCAAGGTTGACTCAATCTTCCACCTTTCCATGGATGATAAAATGATGGGCCAGATTTTTGGGGGGCAATATGCTAACTTTATAAAACTGCTTAGAAAGGGATGTAAAGCATTATGAAGCACTGTATAACTCTAAATGCTATTGCTATTGTTTTCCTTTCAAAAATGTTCCTCCTGACTGGCCATTATGAAGGACACCAATGAAGTAATTCTGAACATCTCATTTCTATTGCTATTGCAACAGAACAGCAATTGCTGTCGCTAATGTTGAGCTAGGCAAGGTATTGAGCTACATAGAAAAATAGTTTCAATATATATAAGAGCAGCTTTTTAAATTTTTATATAAAGTAGGTAGTTCCTCCTTGCTCTAGTGAAGGACATTTTCCTCTGTCAATTTTCTACACTATATTTCGAAACATCTAATGGAATTTTGATGCAAGAAACAGAAATGTGCTCTGATAGTTAAGCAAATGCTTTTTTCCACAAAGTGCTATTTGATTTATTATGTGAGGATTTATTCACTTAAGTGTCTATCTCTAAATCACATCCAGTGGGACAAAATAGATAACATGATATTTCCTGTGAAAGTTGAAAAAGGAACACCCCAGACATCTGTGTGCCATTAGATGTTGCTCTTTATAACATAAAATAAGTTATGTAGAGATAATTGAAGGTTAGGAGAAAAGGCTGGCTACACGTTCCTTTCAAACAACACATAGCAGTGTTCCCTCTAATTTTTGGGGGGGGTGGGCGGAAAAGTATAGTGTCTGAGCGGCAGTCCTTTCGGGACTGGGCGGCACAGAAATAATAAATACATAAATAAATAAACAAACAGACAGACAGACAGACAGACAGACAGACAGACAGACAGACAGACAGACACAAACAAACAAACAAAAAACCCACCCTGTTTTGCCTCAGAGAATTTCAAAATAAAATACTGTACTGTGTGTCTATAACAGTGCAGGGCAACTCTATCAATATCAAAATGCCACTTAAATAGTTGAGCTAGTTTCAAACTAGATTTTGATTTTCTTTCTCTCTTCCTTACTCCCATTCTTTTTCATTCTCTTTTCCTTCCTCTCTTTTTTCTATCTGTTTCTCTCTCTTCCTCTCTTCCTCTCTCTCTCCTTCCCTCTCATTCTTTCCCTCTCGGCTTCTGGGCAGGTTTGGAAAACTCTGAGTTGATGATGATTTTTAAGTGAGCGATTGCTCACTGCTCAGCTTAGAGGGAACTATGACACATAGTATGCAAGATTTTAGAAAATACAAAAAGGTCTTATACTTAATAGCTAAAAAAGAATCCAGTGTAAAGTCATTCTGCACTAATCCCATAAACATAAGAAGTAGTAGGATAGAAAATTAATTTCTAACATAAAGTTCATTTTAAAACTTCTGGAACAAAATTTTCTCCTCTTCCCTTCTGAAAATGATTCTTATTATCATACCAAGAAGATTAAATATAAGAAAAAGTAAGACAGTAAGCCCCTAACATCTACAGGGAAAAGATTTTTTATTGTTGTGCCTCAAAGGAACTAGGAAAAATGGCAGTAAATTGATGATATTTTGAAAAAGAATGGGTGGAATAAAATGTGCTTACAACTTTGCTCAGAACCATGGGAGTCTTCACATGACTTATGTCATCACATAAACCAGTCACAATAAAATAGGAATAAATGTAAAAAAATGAAATGGGGCAGAGCTTATTAATTTTTTCATATTATAAATTGCAATGAAGTGACCAAACTATTCAGAACGTTGTGTGTGTGTGTGTGTGTAAAAAATGCAAATAGTTTTTAAAAATATGATAAGTGAAAACACAGCTAAAGAAAATCACTTAGCTGTATAGTATACAGTAATTGAATTTCAATTAGTTTTTAAAAGTAAAATTGTACCAGCTTGGTGTTTGCTTAGTTTTGACTGGAACAGTAGTCAGGTTTGCATAATATTGTAAATCCATTCAACTTTCCTCTTTTCCACAATCATGATGACTGAGTGTTCTGAAGAATTGCCTTCTTACCGTTCTCCTGTATAGCCTGAACTGCAATGACATTGACCAGTGGCTAAATCACATGTTCCTCCATTGTGGCACTGACATTCTTGGGAACAATTATTTCCATAACGTCCTTCTGGGCAAGGCTGACCACAGACTGTGCCCTGTTTGAAAACAGAACTTCACATTTATTCATGGGGCTGCAATATGAGATTGCATGAAATATAAAAATGCCAATAATAATAATAATAATAATAATAATAATAATAATAATAATAATAATAATAATAATTTTAAAAAAATAATAATTTAGTTTTGTAATACTATATGCTATATGTTTTCTCATGAGTGTTAGATTGCTAATTTGTTGGGATGTTTAAGCTGAAAAAGTAAGATAATCCAAGATTTTAATCCTACATAACAGTAATAGATTCAAACAAATCATTTCCAGTTTTTTCTGGCATTTAATCTAATACTAAAACTCTTAAAACATGTGTGTCAAACTCAAGGGCCAGGGGCTGGATCTGGCCCAGGGGTGCTTAGATCTGGCCTGCAGGTCCACCCTAGAAATAGCAAAGGATCACCCCACGGTGCTTCTGCCAGAAAAAATGGAGCTGGCAGAGGGTTGCAAGAAGCCGTCGCAGCTGAAAATGGCGGTCATGAGGGCTGCAAGTAGTTCTCCCGAACTTTGTTTTCGCTAGCAGAGGAAGCCATTGCAGTCTTAAATGGAGCTCGGGAGTCCATTTTTGCTGATAGATATATCAGGCCTCCACAGGCACCCCACACACGAGTGACATTGAGCTGGCCATGCTCATCCTGGCCCCTGAGGTCAAACACAACCCTGATGCAGCCCTCAATGAAATTGAGTTGGACACCCCTGTCCTAACACATACCCATGAAATTTCAGAGTGAAAAGCGATGAAATTTTATAGAATTATAGCTTACCATCCATCCAGGAGGGCAGGCACATTCTCCCGTTACATGATGACAAACTCCTCCATTCTGGCATGGGCATCTTTCTTCACACTGTGGCCCATGTTTGTCAGGTGGGCAAAGATCCTCACAGCTAAAAATAAGACAAACACACAGCCACATTCATAAAGAGAAGGTTTTTTAATTTAGTGTTTCTCTTATTTATAAGAGGAATGGTGAGATGTTTCTAATAGGGTTAGGGCTGTTAATCTGTAAAACTAGGGGGAAAGTATATAAATAATTTCTTTATTTAAGTATTTCTTATAAATGCAAATTTATCAATTTAAAAACAGGAAAAATATTTTTCTACTTTACAGGAATTTCTAATTCAGGTAAAGAAGCTGTAATGTTAAAAGTTTCTGTGTATTTGCTGTTCAAAAATATCCTTTCTCTATTTTTTATTAAATATTTTCCAAATTGTCTCCTGAATCCTGCTCTATTTTGTGGCAAAATATTAGGCTTAAACTAGAGACTGTATATTGTTGCTATGTGTGGTGCACATTTACCAAGTCAATATTCTTATATTGTTTATAATTCATGGCAAATAATGAGCTTATGCCTTGAGCAATCAAATATATCTATTATACAAAGTTAAAATAAGTTATGCACTAAAGTAGCTTATGGCCCTGCTTTCTCTATTCATAATTAACTATTCCTTTTTTAAAAAAATGATCAATTGTTTTTGCCTTTACAGAATGTTGTATTCAGATGAGTTGTTGAAATGTTCATTCTCTGGATTGCTTTGGGCAAAAATGCTGCTTTCTCTGTATTCTGGTTTATGATCTAGAACAGTGTTTCCCAACCTTGGCAACTTGAAGATATCTGGTCCGAACTTCGCGAATAGCCTATACCACGGTTTTTCAAAAAATATTAATTAAAAAAATACTTCGCAGGGTTTTTTTCTATACCACGGTTTTTCCCACCCGATGATGTCATACGTCATTGCCAAACTAATAATTTTTGTAAATAAATAACAAAAAATAATTATTGTTAATAAATAATTACGTTTATAAATATCAGGATCACTAAGTGTCTTATTCAATATGAGTTCCAGTAATAATGGTGAGTAAATGGTTGTTAAGGGAATGGGAAATGGTAATTTAGGGGTTTAAAGTGTTAAGAGATGGCTTGTGATACTCTTCATGGGCAAAAATGTTGTATTTACTTCCGCATCTCTACTTCGCGGAAATTCAACTTTCGCGGGTGGTCTCAGAACGCATCCCCCACGAAAATCGAGGGAAAACTGTATTGAATTTTGAACTGAGTGACCATTTGAAATCCCAATAGAACTATTTGCAGAGTGCAAATAAAATAATAATAATAATAATAATAATAATAATAATAATAATAATAATAATAATAATAATCGTAGCATTAGGGCGATATTGCAATCTTCCTTGTATAATTGTAAAAGTCACTAATATTCACAACCAACATAAGCAGTCACATACAAAGCTCCAGTATATCCAGGGGGACATCTGCATTCTCCAGTGATGTGGTCACAGGTGGCTCCATGCTGACACTGGCATTTTTGGTGGCAATCATTTCCATATGTGTCTTGGTCACAGTGTTCCTCGCAGCGCCATCCCTTGAATCCTGCAGTGCAGTGGCAGGCTCCAGTAATGGGATTACACAAAGCTCCATTTTTGCACTGGCAGCGACTACTGCAGTGAGGTCCCCAATGGTAACTATCACATGCTGCACAGAAAACAGAAAGCAAGATTATAGGGGCTGCCTTGTCAACATATTCTCCCTGCTATTTACTTAATTATGATGCTGTGGCAAAGTGAATTGCTCAATTTTCATCTTAAAATTAAATGAGAGAAAACATATCATTATACTGCATTTATCCTTATAATGCTGTATTACGGCATTAAATATAATTTGCCTGGATAAAATTATATTATTACACATGATGTATTTATATATTATATTTATAGAATTATAAATTATATTTTAAAAATCAAAAACAGTCTAACCAGTTATATTACAACAAAACATATGATGAGAAATGTTAAAAGATCATTGTAAACAAACACAATAAGAAACATGAAGGCACATCTTGAAATTTGTTTCCCTCCGGACTTTCTTTATGGATTTTTATTTTTATTTTTTTTCATTTTTGCTATCTGATGTGGATCAGCAATGCCTCGGTTCCTCTCTGAAAATTTGAGTTAATCATTTTATTTATTTATTTATTTATTTATTTATTTGTTTGTTTGTTTGTTTGTTTGTTTACTTACTTACTTACTTACTTACTTACTTACTTACTTACTTACTTACTTACTTACTTACTTACTTACTTACTTAATTTATTTTGTCCAATACACAATGAGGGTTTTAGTGGGTATATATCTATATACACAGTAAAATACATGATGAAGGTTATAGAGGAGATACTCAAAGTGAATTGCACAATTTTCATCTTAAAATTAAATGAGAGAAAACATATCATTATACTGCATTTATCCTTATAATGCTGTATTACGGCATTAAATATAATTTGCCTGGATAAAATTATATTATTACACATGATGTGTTTATATATTATATTTATAGAATTATGAATTATATTTTAAAAATCAAAAACAGTCTTACCAGTTATATTACAACAAAACATATGATGAGAAATGTTAAAAGATCATTGTAAACAAACACAATAAGAAACATGAAGGCACAGCTTGAAATCTGTTTCCTTCCGGACTTTCTTTATGGATTTTTATTTTTATTTTTTTCATTTTTGCTATCTGATGTGGATCAGCAATGCCTCGGTTCCTCTCTGAAAATTTGAGTCAATCATTTTATTTATTTATTTATGTATTTACTTACTTACTTACTTACTTACTTACTTACTTACTTACTTACTTATTTTGTCCAATACACAATGAGGGTTTTAGTGGGTATATATCTATATACACAGTAAAATACATGATGAAGGTTATAGAGGAGATACTCATAGTAAAATATATCTATGAAAGAATAGAAAAGAAGATATAGTAATAGAACATATAAATGAAAGAATAGAAGAAGAGATATAGGAATAGAAGAAAGGTATAGGAGATATAGGAGAGCAATAGGACAGGGGACGGAAGGCACTCTAGTGCACTTGTACTCGCCCCTTACTGACCTCTTAGGAATCTGGATAGGTCAACCGTAGATAATCTAAGGGTAAAGTGTTGGGGGTTTGCGGATGACACTATGGAGTCCGGTAATGAGTTCCACGCTTTGACAACTCGGTTACTGAAGTCATATTTTTTACAGTCAAGTTTGGAGCAGTTAATATTAAGTTTAAATCTGTTTTGTGCTCTTGTGTTGCTGTGGTTGAAGCTGAAGTAGTCGCCGACAGACAGGACGTTGCAGCATATGATCTTGTGGGCAATACTTAGATCATGTTTAAGGCATCTTAATTCTAAACTTTCTAGGCCCAGGATTGAAAGTGTAGTCTCATAGGGTATTCTATTTCGAGTGGAGGAGTGAAGGGCTCTTCTGGTGAAGTATCTTTGGACATTTTCAAGGGTGCTAATGTCTTTCTAAGCTATCTCCATGAATGGAGTGATAATAGAAATTATGCCTCCAGTGCTTATAGAAAATGCAGAATCTAAGACAACAATATTTTTTTTTAAAATAAAACATAGTTATATTACTATGAATTAGCAATCCAAACAGTACCAATTATGCACATCCGTTATATGTAGACCTTGAAAAAGGGCTCAGGAGCTGCCAATTATAAAGTATAAGAAGATAAATCCTTGAAAACACATTCTTTTCCAGGTTTCACAGAGAAAATGTTATGGAAGATTTTTTTTAAATGATAAAACTGTAAATAACCTCTAAAAAGATCATATGAAGTTCACTAGGCATTCACTATACATATGCTTTACAGCATCTGCTTTCATTTTCACGCTGAACTGAAAATAAAATGGCAATATCCTTGCTAATAATTGTCACTGGACTACTTTAGTGACTGTTATTCCTATAGCTTTCTCCTGAGGCAAAACAGACCATTTTTTAGACCTTAGAGGAGACAAAAACAACTCATGGCATCTCCTCAGACCAATCATTACTCTAGCGTAAAGCTAGATTCTTCAGATTGCACAAATAACAATGGTGGGTTCTTAACAAAGATTCCCCCCCCCCATTAATGTATCTTATACATTACTTAGATATGACAGCTTTGTCTTGGACACAATTGTCTAATGATGATGTGATTTGTAATACACAATAAAACATTGTTGAATCTAGGAGTGAAAAATCCTCAACTCAACACAACATGTAAATTTTTTGTTACTATTTACTGATTGCTATGCTTCTTTACCATTCCAGTAGTTTATTGCTAAATTTTTATCGTGCATATATAGTAGTAGTTGGTTCCTTGAATGCAATCAACTGCATTCAAGGAAAACCAATTAAAAATGTTTTACAGGTGGCACCTATCGCCAGAAAGACTACCAAAATGTTCCCAAAAACCTCTCCATTATGCTGGAAGTGCAAAAAAGAAAGAGGCACATTCTACCATCAATGGTGGACGTGCATACAGGCAAAAAATTTCTGGAATGAAATAACAAATTGGTTAAAAGAAATAGTAAATGAAGAAATTGAAAAAAAACCAGAATTATATTTATTGGGTATTTTTAATAAAAAAAATAGAAAAAGAGGTAAGAAATCTAGTTATACACATACTAACAGCTGCCAGGATAGTATATGCCCAACAATGGAAAATAGACAAACTACCGGAAGAAAATATAATAATTAAAAAAATACTAGACTGTGTGGAGATGGACAGGTTATCTAAAAGTTTAGAGGGAAAAGAAGAATCAGGTTACTATAAAATATGGGCAAAATTTTACGATTGGCTAAAGAAAAGAGCAACAAAGAAATAAATAAAAATCTACGCAAAGCAACACGTCGAATAAAAGAATTGAAAAATTAATACTATGTGAAAGAAGTAAAATTCTCTGATCAAACACCTAAAAAGTGGGGAAACTTTCATTTCCCAAATGTTGTATGTGTATGTTTTTATGTATGTTTTTTCTTTTTTGTATGTTATATTTGAAAAAAAACAAATAAATAATAAAGTAGCAGTAAAAAAAAAAGTAGTAGTGGGTTCCTACCGGTACAGTAGACACCATCAGACCGGTAGAGAAAATTGTATGTGCACGAACATCCAAGTGAGATTTTGCTTCTGCACATGCACAGGAAGCAAAATCTCACGAGGAGACTTCTGTGGCCCAGAATGCTGCACCAGTATGAACCCACTGATGATGCAATTTTCCACGATTTTTTTCTGACGTCTTTGTGTCAGAAAATCAGTGTTCTAGCTAGAAATTAGAGTTTAGATCACATGACTGAAAAAAATAAATAAGATGACAATGTTCAATAATTGGATGTTAATTGGGAAGAACAGATTGTTAATTTATCCTCATATATCATAATTATTTATACAGATTATCTATAATCAGTTTGGTATAGTGATTAAGGCTGTGGTGAGGGGGGCGTTTGCCCAGGTTCGCCTGGTGCACCAGTTGCGGCCCTATCTGGACCGGGACTCACTGCTCACAGTCACTCATGCCCTCATCACCTCGAGGTTCAACTACTGTAATGCTCTCTACATGGGGCTACCTTTGAAAAGTGTTCAGAAACTTCAGATCATGCAGAATGCAGTTGCGAGAGCAATCATGGGCTTCCCTAGGTATGCCCATGTTACACCAACACTCCGCAGTCTGCATTGGTTGCCGATCAGTTTCCGGTCACAATTCAAAGTGTTGGTTATGATCTATAAAGCCTTTCATGGCATTGGGCCAGAATATCTCCGGGACCGCCTTCTGCCGCACGCATCCCAGCAACCGATTAGGTCCCACAGAGCTGGCCTTCTCCGGGTCCCGTCAACTAAACAATGCCATTTCGCGGGACCCAGGGGAAGAGCCTTCTCTGTGGCAGCCCCAACCCTCTGGAACCAGCTCCCCCCAGAGATTAGAACTGCCCCCACCCTCCTCGCCTTTCGTAAACTCCTTAAAACCCACCTCTGCTGTCAGGCATGGGGGAATTGAAACATCTCCCCCGGGCCTATACAGTTTATGTATGGTATGCTTGTGTGTATGTTTGCTTTTAATAATGGGGCTTTTAGTGTTTCTTTTAAATTATTAGATTTGTTATATATTGTTTATTATTTCTGTGAGACGCCCCGAGTCTACGGAGAGGGGCGGCATACAAATCTAATAAATAAATAAATAAATAAATAAATGAGACTAGATATTGCGAATTCTAATCTGTGTTAGCCACAAAGCCAGCTGGGTAACCTTGGGTCAGTCACTTTCTTTCAGCTCTAGAAAAGAGACAAACGTAAATCATTTCTAAGAAAACCTTAGAGACTTGTTCAGATGGTCTCCAAGAATCAGATATGATTGAAGGGGGAGGAGCTTAACTACACAGTTAGAATTTCTGTTAAAATCACATATTCACTTATCTTTGTTTTTTTAAAAATGCTAACATACAAATTGTAGTGGGTTTTGCCCTTAATTATCTCTCTTTGTGACTGTATGATCAATAATAGAAATACCACGAAAACCTCATAATTCACATTTTTCTTGAAAGTTCATTTCATTTCAGATAACTACTATTTTAGAATTCTATAATACATATTGAGAAATTCATAAAAATATGTAACAGCGAACATTTACCCATATCTTGTGAAAAACTCACACTGGGGGTTATAATATACATTAAATAAATAAAATTAAAATCATAGGGTTCTCAAAATATGTATTCACTATCAACAGCAAGTATAGTATAAATGTTTCAATGGTAAATGCAATTGTTTTTACAAAAGAAGTTTGAGGAACAAATATTTAAAGGTATAAACATAATTGAAATATCAGAATTATTATTGGGAGTGATACATTAAAGTTTAAAATTAGATAATTTCTACATTAATAATTAAATTTCAACACATATTAAGCTGCTTAAGATCTATTTTTTGTAAAATGCTTTCATAAATTTGCAAACTGAAAAAGAAACTTTATACTTCAGTATAAATTTACATAGATTTCTAATGGTTTGAAAATATATTTTTGAGTTAATAGTAAATAAATCATCACTAATCTATGGAATGATTATTCTAGATTTTTTATTCCACCTATACTTCTCTTTTTTAAATATTTTTTGAAAAATAGAAAACAAAACTTTCATTGATGGAAGAACATTCATTGTAAGAATATTTGTTATATTTGAATCCAAGAATATTCCTGCTGATTATAACAGAATTGCAAACAGTTCTATTTTCTTCTACAAAACAGCATAAAAATAATCATAGAATAACCGATGGTTGCAAAGAACAATTTAAACAAAATAACTAACCAAAGCTATACATTTTGATCTACCAAATGATTTTCCACCAACTTATTATTTGTAATTGATTATTTCAGATGTTTTAGAAATTATTCAGAATATGAGTTTATGTACTCACAATTCTATTTTTTTCTTTAGAGTGTTCTTTTCATTTTGCAGTCCAGACTATATACCAAGCAAATAGTAGCATTTTATGCCTGAATGCAGCAACATCAGACACTGTTAACAAAGCTGATGGCTTTCTCAATAGGAACATATGGCTTTGAAAGCTGTACCATCTGAAAAGCTGGACAAAGACAAATTTGAGGCCTTTGAAATGAGGTGCTGAAAAAAATTGTTAAGAGTGCTTCAAATCTGACTAGGACAAATGTTTTATGAAGTAAAACAGATTGCTCTCTGAATTTACTAATAATGAAGCTAAAGCTTACAACTGTTGAGCGTATAACTCAAAAGTAAGAATTCTCGGAAAAGATCCCGATGCCTGGAAAAATTGAAGGCAATGAAAAGATGTCAAAGACAATGTGGATAGATACTATTACTGATTTCACAGGCATGAGAGTTTACAGGAATTCAAAGAAGCAGTTATTGATACACAATCCAGTAAGTCACAAAGAAACAGGAGTGATTAAATAACTTGAAAACAACATGCCTAGTGTTCCTTTAAATTGAGTGACCTGACTTCAAATCCCTACTCTATTACAAAGCTCATTGTGACTTTCATTCAGTTATTGGGCTGGTTCCAGAGTAAGTCTTTGAAATACATGCAAGTTAAACATGGCCTGACTAACTTGAGCTATTAATTTCTGTGGGAAAAGGATGACTAACACAGCCTGAGATAACCCTGGTTAAACTCAAAAACAATAACTGGGATCATATGGTCATATGTGTTAACTTTTTAAACTATTACATAGAAACTGCATTTAAAATCTTGACTACAGAAACAATTTTTCATGAGGCTATCACTCAGTGTTGTTAGATACTTCAATCATTGTTGCTATTTTAGTTACAAGAAATAGATCTTAATTTATGTTTCATACATATTCAAGCAATATATATTCACATTGTTGTATGTATAATTCCTTTCATATCTAGTTTCCTCTAGGATCCACTTTTCCTACTTTATTTTATTACATTGTAGGGTGGGTTTTTTCCCATTTAACATATTCATTATTCTAATTTATTTTTGAACCATGAAGACAAAACAATGAAGAAGCATTACTCATGTATATTATAAAAAAAATTAAACTGTATTTTTTATTTTTTTCACAATATTCCAAAATAAATTGTAACATGCGATACTAAAGAACATTTAGGAAGACAGCAAGATTGTTTAATCATGAACCGAAAACAGGAAATATTGTGTGGGAAGAGAATCATGACGACAACAAAGTTAGAAAAAACAAATGTGAGTGTGGTTAACCACTGAGCTGCATTTTGTGGTGACTTTTGGATGTTATTGTTATCTGCTGTGATTCACATACCATGAGTATGGAACTGTATTATTGACATCAATGATGTCTTTTAATAGTGAAATAAAATCTAATCCTGGTTGGCTTGCCATGTTTAAAACCTCTTCTATGTGCAGATAGCAGCTTCATTTCCTACTTCCCTGTATCCTTTCAGCATCCCTTTGGAAATATACAAACTCACTGAAGACAGGTTACTTCTACCCCCCCACCCCCCCTGATTATGGCTTGCTTATATAAATGCCAATGCTCCTACTCTTCTGCCTAAATGGGGTGCCAGTTAATGTAAGTCACCTTATTTAATAAGTGTAATATCAACCACACCATCTTTATCGTCATTCCTAGTTATTTTAGTTAGTCATTTTTCCTAGTTTTGTTAATTCAATTCCGAGTGTCTCTGTTTGTTCATGAAGTCTCTTCTGAAGTCTCCCTACCACTTTAAATCAGTGAACAATATGGTAATCTATCTCCATTTTCATTGGGTAAATTTTCTGATATAGATTTGGTGACAAAGTTGATGCCAAACACTTAAGGAAGATCTTATTAATGAGCCTTCAAATGATGCTAAATATGCTGGAAATGATTGAAAGTGCTGGAAAATGCTTGCTGACCAATATGCTTTGCACAGGACCTAATGATGAAGATTAGGATTTTGGATATTGACACCCCTATAATACAATATTTCACTTTTTCTATCTTTGAAGTTCTTTGAATGTTACTATCTGTCTATTGGTATTCTTTTGCATTCCAATTCAAGATTTAGAACTCCTTCTAAATACAGAGACCTTTTGGAAGATTTTCCTTGTCTTTTCATGTCTTTTGCCACTTTACTGCTGCCTTTACAGTAAAGTAACTTCATTTTTTTCTTGTTTCTTATGTCTGAGTAGTAAACAAAGTGATGTACTTACTGAAAATATATAAGCCTGGTCTAACTCAATTTATTAATATCTAGTGTTGTGAGTGCTCCTTATCCACCTCAGGTCATGTCAGATTCTGAGGAGGATGAGCCAGGCTCCTCTGGATAACCTGGGCCAGGGGAGTTACCAGTTGAGTCAGAGAGTGAGAGTAAGGGAGAAAGTGACCTGAGTGAACCTGAGGAACCACTAGAGGGGGCTGATATAACAATGGGGGCGTGGTCCAGTCATAGAATGAAGAAGACTTGAGCAACAAGCTCTGTGAGTTAATGACCATAATATCTGTTCTGCCAGCATTTTTCAACCACCCGTAATTACAGGGTAATTAGTCCAGGAAGACACACACCACACGATAAAAGGAAAACCCAAAAGTTTTTATAAACAGAAACAACTCCCTTTTTAAATGTCAAAAGGATTTTCTGGTACACACAAGGCACAGGTGAAATGCAATCCAATTGCTCACCCAATAACTGGGAAATTGAGTCCAATTCTAAAGTCCAGAGAGTACACACACACAATCCTGAACAGCAAAAAACCACGATCTTGATGAAACAATGAATCAGATAAACTGCCATGAGGCTAACACACCAGGCTGCACTTTTATCTGTAGCACTAACTACAGCAGCCCCACCCAACCACAGGTGGCCTCATTTTCTCTTGTAATAATCCTTCAGTTGTTGTCTCCTATGCATAACTCTACGCATGCGTGGATGTGTCATTAATTCTTGTTCAGAATCCAGGGATGATACAGATGATTGATCTCCTCCTGGGCTGTCTGCTAAACTCCCCTCTTCCTTGTCACTCACGCTTCCTTGGTCAGAGGAGACAGATTCTACTGGCAGCAAAACAGGCCTGCGGCATGTGGATGTCTCCCCCACCTCCACCTCCACATTGCTTGGGTCAGGAGCTGGGCCAGAGCTAGCCACAACAATATCTAGAGGTAATTTGGATCTGGTTGCCATAACAGAGACATGGTTTAAGGACTCCAATGAATGGGAAATATCCATACCAGGATATACATTGTATAGGAAGGACAGAGTAGAGAGAAGGGGAGGTGGAGTAGCCATTTATATTAAGGAAAGTCTAAAAGCAACACTAATTCAAAATACATGTAAAGAACTGGAGACTCTCTGGGTTTGCATGCAAACTAAAGAGGGTTCTGTCATTAGAATTGGGGTGATCTATAGGCCTCCAGGGCAACCTGAGGATTATGACAACAAGATGGTGGATGAAATTACCCAAATGGCAGTAAAGGGAGATATTGTGGTTATGGGTGATTTCAACATGCCTGACATTGACTGGAATATCCCTAGTGCCCTTACATGCAAAAGTAAGAATATAGTAGAGGCCCTTACAGGAGCAGCTCTGGCACAGCTGGTTAAGACACCAACTAGAAGGGAGAATATTCTAGATTTAGTTTTTACAAATGGGAATTGGGTTTCAGAGGTTAAGGTGGGGGAAAAGTTAGGTTGCAGTGACCACCTATGTTTGTGGTTTGATGTAAAAACTGTGAGCAATCCTATACTGCAACCAAAGTATTGGATTTCAGAAAAACAAATTTTAATGCAATGGGGGAATATTTAAATAATGAATTAAAGGTAAGGGATAAAACTGCAGGAGCGAGTGCCCATCAATGATGTAAGGGCTATAGTCAATGAAAAAAAAGTCTGCCTATAGGAGGTATAAAGAGTCTGGAAGTACAGCTGACATAGAGGTGTAGAAAATGAGACAGAAGGAGGCGAAACAGATAATATATGCTGCTAAAGCCTCAAAAGAGGAAGAAATTGCCAAATCTGTAAAGAAGGGGGATAAAACCTTCTTCAGATATATTAGTGATAGGAAGAAAAAAAAATGCAGCATCACGAAGCTTAATACTGGGGACAATACATACATTGATCCACCACATTATATTATCAAACACACAAGCAAAAGTTGTGTACTTTACTGTAATTTTGGTACTATGGTGGATGGCTGCCACAAACTGATCTCAGACAGTTCCATTCAAAAGTAACATCATATGCAACAGAGAAACTTGGCAAATGAAGACTACTAATTTAGGTGATAAGCATGTATAGCCCAGTTCATTCATTTCACTTTCTAAACATACCATGGTATTTTTATTCATGATTTTACAATCATTTCCATTGTTCAAAATAGGTTCAGAGCCAGATCTGTGAAAAAGGCATGAAGTACAGTAATAGCAGATTTTAATTACCCCAACATATGTTGGAATATAAAGCCTGCCAAGCGTAGTCCTTTCAGGAAATTCCAAGGGTTTTTTCTCCTTCAGAGAGGGAAGGAAGATAGCTGTTGGAAGTTCTTTAAAAAGAAGATCCTAAAAGCATGAATGCAAAAAGTTCCAAAGAAGAGTAAAAATAGAAGACAGGGGAAGAAAACAACATGCTGTACAAAAAAACCACCCAAGAATCTGAAGGGGAAAAAAGAACGAGTGTAGGACATTATGCACAGATTGTTCAGAGTTAATTCCATGGTATCAGAAAAACTAAAGCTCAGAATGAGGTGAGGCTGGTTGGCAAAGATGCTTAAAAACAGTTTCTTATAAGAGGTGGAATTCAGCATATCCATTTCTTAATAGAGGTAACATTCATTCTTT
The DNA here is from genome assembly GCF_031021105.1 of Erythrolamprus reginae. Classification (NCBI taxonomy): domain Eukaryota; kingdom Metazoa; phylum Chordata; class Lepidosauria; order Squamata; family Dipsadidae; genus Erythrolamprus; species Erythrolamprus reginae. The sequence goes on from NC_091951.1 coordinate 288,704,382, forward strand.
AAAGAAAGAAAACTAAGAAAAGGCAGAACTATTCATTTCCTATTTTAATTTTAGATTGAGTAAGTTCTGCCAGTCAGCTGTGAAAAATAGGATGAAGGGACTGGACTGGACTGAAATTCTAAATCAAAACATGTTACAGAATTGTTGGAGTTAAACATTCTGATTGGATGTCTAAGCATTCTTGAGAACAAGTTTGAGCAAAGCAAGGATTAGTGAGCACATTTTACTACTATAGCAGAAAAGAGATTTATTTATACATTATAAACCTCGAAAGAGAAACATCAGATTAGCAATCTTGCAGACAACAAATCAGGCTCAGTGCTAAAGGAAGAGGGGACAAAGTAAACTCTTACCTATTATCATCTTCTGGTAATAGGTGTTAAAGAAACAGTGCCATTGGATTTGGACCCTCAACTCCTTTCGATATTAGCTTATGAACAGATCCACAATTTCATCAACTCTTGAAGGTTCATAATGCCATCTTCTCATGATAAGTATTTTAGAGGAACATAAGGAAACTCTAGGTACTCAAATACCTATTTCTATCATGTACCTCTTATGAATACATCTCCTTTCAATTATAGTTGTAAAATCTGATTCACTAATCATTGCTCAGAATAGTATCCTGCTCTTAGAAACAACCATGTGCATACCCAAAAGACTTCATTTTTAAACAGAAATAATTCTTTAAAAAAGCAGAAATCTCCAGAGCCAAATTAATTATTCATTTTTAAGGATGAAATGCAAGACAACCAGGCAGAAAAATATTACCCTTAGTGTTAGATTCATGTGTAAATGAAGAGATGAGTCACAATGACAGTTCAGCACCTTATCTAATAGCTAGAACTAATATGGATTGCCAGCAGGTTGCAGGGAAAGTGACTTTAAGGGTTTCCCTGAAACCTGCTAGCCACTGACAGCAGTTTATTTCTCCCACCTCCGGATTACCCAGTCAGTGGCGGTTATACGAATTTGTACTCCATATGTCAGTACGTAACATAGATTCTAAAGCAGAGGAATAGAGAAGCAATGAAACAGACATCAGAAGAGTTTCTAGAATAATTAATAAACAGATAGTAATAAGCACCTTGAAAGCAATGCAATGCTTAGGCATGGATTAAGCAAAAAAAAAGGTCTTGCCAGATTAATCTTTTCTCAATTTTTGATTGGATGATTTTCTTAGCAGATTGTGGGAATGCTGTAGATGGAATTCCAGTAAAGCATTTGACAAACTAACCATGGCATTCTGATTAACAAGCTAGTTAAGTGCTGGCTGGATGACATGATAACTAAGTGAAAACACAGCTGGATAGCAAATTGTACTCAAAGCATATTCATTAAAATCTCTTCATCAGATTGGTGGAGCAAACAATACTATACCACACCAAAAGGGTGGTGTAGACTTCTGTATTTTTTAATGAATAACTTGAATGAGAATATGGGAGGAATGACTGTCATACTTGCAGTTGACTTAAAATTGGGTGGAAAGCTCATACCCAAAGTAAAAAAGAAAATTTTCAAGTTAAAAGAATTGACTGATTTCCATTTCAGTTTGATTCAATGAATATATCCAATTGGAAATATCTATCAGGGATGTATTAATTTATATTATTGCATTGAACTGAGCTTAGTTTCTATGATTTTATGAATTTGGCTCGGTTGGAAACAACTTTGAAATCCTGGCATGTTTTGAACTATTTGGATTTTTCATTTTTCAAAAATAGCTTCATATCCAACCTAGATATAATTAAGAAATACATGCAACTATGCAGGTTTTTTTAAGTGGCATATAAATTCTCAGCTGAATAAAGCACTAAAGAAATACAATCATTATTTAAGTATCCAGGACTATGGTTGAATCCAAAAATGTTGCCAAATTCTGAAGTCATACGAAAAGTTCTATGCCATCTAAAACAGCTTAATGTCCCCACACAAGAATTATTTGTCTAAATATTCCCACACAAGAAGCGTTTCTGACCCATTACACAATTTACATTGCTAATTCCAAGTAAATATAAAATAGCATGAAGATTAAACTCTGAGGGAGACCAATGAATAATAACCAGATGAAAGATTGTGTTACTATCCCTAAGAAACGACGAGAGTTATACCAGAATGGTGTCTACTACAAGATGGCATGAAACACCAGTAACAGAATTAAGAGGGAATATTTCTCAAACCCAGATCTGATTCTTATTGTATATGTCTAGAAAATGACCTAATATTCAGCTGATACTTTAATATGAATTCTGGACTGATTCAGTTGGGGTTTTTTATTCTACTTCAGGTTTTTGTTTTTTATTCCTTGATTATTCTGCTTCTGGGTTGAGAAAATGCAATTGTCTACTTTGGTTGAGTTCAGTCTTTCAGGGGTTGATTAAAAATGAACTGCTTCTCTGAGAATTTGGCAGAAGTTGTACCTCGTGTGAATATCCCACAGAAATGGTGCCAAAAACTACTGTTTCTACTCTCTTCTGCATCTGCCAGATCCTGTGAGAAAAATAATTGGCGGTATGGAACTTTACAAGACCTTTACAGACATTCTTGATGGTAAATGACACTGCAGGGAAGCATGAAGATTGTGTCTGAAAATTTCCATAATAAACATGCGCTCCGAAAGTGAAAAAGACATGGAGTTTTGTTTTGTTTCTGTTTTGTTATCTGTCACGCCTGGAGACTTAACAAGAAATATCAGCTCAGTTCCTGAGTACATGCTTTGCATTCAGAAGATCACACATTCAATCTGGGGCATGGTGTTAGGAAAAAGGGGATTTGACACCCTAGAATGCTACCATCAGTCAATATAAATCACATATAAGCTATTCTATATACATGGGAACTGTTCTGCTGGGCTCTCTGATAGGAGCCTCCTGAAAATTCAAGGGTACAAATTTCAGACATACACACACGTTTGAAAATTCAAAACAATGTTCTTTATCACAAAATTCAAAATAAACAAAGCACTCTTTTTGTATTGCAAAGAATACTCATCCCAAAACAACCGGGTAGTATGTACAATTTCCCTTAAGCAGTCATTAAGTACTTAGCTAGCAGCTGTGAAGACACTTCACACCCTTTCTTCTTCCAACGAAGTGAGACACACACACACACACACACACACACATACACACGTTGCTCTGCTTTGGTTTCAAAGGTGTGAAAAAGCAACAAAGTCCAGCAACACAAGATTCCTGATGAACTCCAATCAGATATTCTTCCACAATGGCCAAACTCACATGCTGCTATTTATAGCAGCAGCCCTAATTACTGGAGCCCCACCCAAACACAGGTGGCCTCCCTTATTTCCTGTAATATGTTCTTATTTGGTCTCTTCTACGCATAATTCTGCGCTTGCGTAGGTCCAAAATGTCATCATCTGAATCAATGGAAGATAAGGGAGAGTGACTGCCTGGGCTGTGTGCCAAGCCCTCCTCTGCCGAGTCACTCCTACCTTCTTCTTCGTCCAAGGAAACTAAACTCTGAACTGATTCTGTCGGCAATAACACAGGCCTGTGACATGTTGAATTTTCCCCTGCATCCACCTCCCCATTCCCTGGGGCAGGAGCTGGGCCAGAGCCAACCACAACAGGAACTAGGGGCCCAATTGAAGGTTTTGAATTTTTTTTTAATTTCTAAAGTCAAAATTTTCACATGAAAATATACTGAGATCTTATAGGATCTCATGAGATGCAATTGTTTTATATCAGAACTTACATGATTTCAACTGATCTTGCCAGTTTTTAGATGTTTAATGTAAAATGGCATAATGGTATCAGGATGCTAAAAATGGATGCCTGACTTCTGTTATAGATGATATTTATTTTCATAAAGCAGTTTTCCATCTCTTACATTTTATCTTTATCAAACATCTTCACCATTCATATGCTCCAGGAAATTAGAATTGTGCTGTTATCAGGAGACTGGATCCTTAAACATCTTTTGAAATTCCTTGAAATTTCAGAATACAACATAGAGCTAACAGATCTAGACTGTAAAAAACTTTTTTTTATTCAATAGGAGCAGACACTGAATAAGGCTGCTATCTGGTAACCCTAACGCCATAAAGTGTGTCCATTTGCCTGAATTCAATAAAAAGAACACATTCTCATTTAAAGTAGATTTAAGTGCACTATTTTTGCACCGTTGGTGGCAACAGAACAGACTTAAAAGTGTCTTGACTAAACACTCATTCTCTCTCTCTCTCTCTCTCTCTCTCTCTCTCTCTCTCTCTCTGTGTGTGTGTGTGTGTGTGTGTGTAACATATTTTTTCTGATAATGAAAATGAACAGAGACTAGTATATATATATTTCAACTTATTTAGCTCTCATCAGCTAAATGGCTAGCTGATGAGAGCTAAAGGCTTGAAATACATCTATACTAGTCTCCCTTCATTTTCATTATCAGAAAAAAATGTTACACGTATAGAATACAGTCTATTGGCTATAAAAATATTAACTGTCTGGATAGCCCTTAGAGGGGTCGAGAGGCAAAAAGGAAGCAGTATGCTCCATCCTATATTTGGGTACACCACGGTGATTCGTCAGGAAAAAAAAAACACATAACAAACTTCTTGTGTAGAGGGAAGTTCAAGAACCCTTTGTTCCAAGGAATTTGTTCAACATCTGTTATACAAAATCACTTGGATTCAGTAGCAGCTGGATGCCAGACTTGTTGTACAGTAAATCCAGAGGAAATACATGGGGTAAACTCTTTTCTGTGATCGGGGGAATGATTTGAACATGAACCATTCCATTCAAATCATTTGTCCCAACAGGTTTCAACTGAACACTGGGAAGACCAAATGGTTTTGAGTTTTGGATCCTACTGGTTTTTGGATTATGCCATTGTTAATAATGAATTGGGTGACACTGCCCAAACAGACTTGGTAGGCTAACTGAGGAAATCCGGGGACTCACAACTCCTGTTCAGGGAATAGGTGTCAGTTATGACTGGGGCCTTTGCATTGCATTGAATAGTATTGTGTTATACGTGAATGGTGCCCCTTCCTAGATCAGGAGGCTTGCTTAGTCATTCATGTCCTTGGCTACTGTATTGGACTACTTTAATGCACTCTACATGGGACAGCCCTGAGGAGTATCCAGAAGTTTCATTTGGTACAAAGTGCAGTGCCTCAGTGGCTTAATGATGCTGGAGATGCTTCAAGTCTTAGTACTGTGGGGTGGGGTGAGCTCACATCAGTCACCTCAGCTTCTACTCACTTAGCAGTTTGAAAGCATGTTATATGCAAGTAGATAAATAGGTATAACTTTGGTGGGAAGACCAGCTGGCTCTTCATGAAACGGTAAGACCTTCACAGAGGTGACACCGATTTGCAAGGTAGCTTCAGTGGAGGGAGATGACCCCGGTGTCAGCATTCCAATTAACATCTAAGTTTAAATCAGAGTCCAAGACAAAGTCTTCCTCAAAGTTCCAATTTATTCTTAGAGCCATCTTGACACTGTTGTATCTTGAAATGGCTACCTTGTATTTCCTGTAGATAGTTTGTTCCGTCTCCCAGCGCTGTCTGAGCTAAAGCAGGAAGTCGCTCCTGATTGGCTCAGACGCGGCTGGCTCTTGCTTTGGCGGGAGCCGCAAATGTATAAAAGAAGCGGTTTCTCCAAGCAGAGTCAGTCGGTACTAGCTGATTTGTCACTTGCCTTGCTGAGCTGTCACTTGTTCTCTGAGCGGAATAAAAGTACCGATTTTGTTTGAACTCTGCCTCTGGGTCTACTTCACTGGCGACGAATGGACGGAAGAAACATCGCGTGCAACATGAGCAAAGTCCAGATCGGCCAGGCTCCAGAACTCTTCGACCCCGAAAAAACGTCCTGGGACGAATACATGGCTACCTTCGAGATCTTCCTCGAGGCGGCAGGGATACAGGACGCCGAAGCCGATCGCAGATGGGCTATTTTTCTGAATTACTGCGGCCCAGAAATCCGTGGCCTTGCCCAGACTCTCACCGACCCGCAGCCAGCAAGAACCGTCGCTTGGGACGTCCTACAAGACAAGTTAGCGAGCCATTTCAAACCGACCAAACCAGCCATGGTTTTTCGGCATCAGTTCTCCATGATGGCTCAGAAGGAAACAGAATCAATCAACCAGTTTACAACACGACTTCGGACGGTACTTGCACAATGCAAGTTTAAAGACCCGGAAGCTCGTCTCACCGATGCCCTGGTTTTCGGCATGAGAAGCGCCACGGTGAGAAACAAACTCCTCACCGAAGATGAGCCGACTCTACAAACCGTGATTAAACTAGCGCAAACCGCAGAAGCCGCCGACGCAGCAGCTAGAGAATTAAAAGAACATGGAAGGCGAGAACTCATCGCCAAGATTGACGCCGCGTCTCCCCGCGCCGTGGAATCAGACGACCTCAGCCAACTAGCTCACAACGGGGACAACTGCTTCCTGGTACAAGACCAGCCAAGACACCACAGAGCTACTCACCCCCCAGCCCCCTGCGCGGGCTGCCGAGGGAACCACCAGCGCCATCGATGCCCCTTCCGAGACGCCACATGCCGCCGCTGCAACCGTCGAGGCCACATCGCCATCGCATGCAGAGCAATGGCACCAGAGGAGACATTCGCCACACCGAACCATCAACGACCACTAAACCAGACGCCCCAACCGCGAGAAAACCGACCGTTCCGCTATTCGGGTCAAAGGAACTACTCAACCGCTAACCGCGACTACTCTAGAGGTAACACTCAATTTTCCGTGAATAACACGGTAACCAAAAAGGGGAACAAAATTGTTATCTCGCTGTTACTAAATAACCAACCATGCTCGATGGAGCTTGATACAGGGTCTAGGTATACCATTATGCCTTGGGAGAAGTTTAAACTGTATATGCCTAATCTGTCTAAATCTGATCTAAAACAAACCTCTTTAGTAATCAGAGATTTTCAAGGGGGGGTAATCTCGGTCCTGGGAACAGCAAATGTACCTATTGTATTCAAGAATGTTAAATGTACCCTACCCATGCTTATTGTAACAGGGGCTAAGCACTCTCTCCTGGGGTTGGCTTGGATGGAACCTTTGGGAATTGAAATTTCGGGTGTGTGTAATGTAAACTGTGATAATATGCCTAACTTTGTGCAAGAGTTCCCCGAAGTGTTCAGCCCCACCTTAGGATCGTATAAGGGGCCCCCTATATCATTTTCTATTGACCCCAAGGTCCCACCAGTCCGGCTCAAACCTCGCAGGGTGCCCCTTCCGCTTCTCCCCAAACTAGACCTACAGCTAGATAAGCTTATAAGCCAAGGTATTTTGGTCCCTGTGGAACAGGGGCCATGGGAAACGCCCATAGTTACGCCTCTTAAGCCAGATGGTTCTTTAAGGGTTTGCGCTGACTATAAATCTACCCTTAATAAGGCCCTCCAACATCATCCATACCCCATCCCAGTGGTACAACAACTCCTACACTCCCTGGGGGAAGGAAAAAGGTTTGCAAAAATCGACCTCGCGCAAGCTTACCAGCAGCTTCCGGTCGATGAACAAACAGCAAACGCACAAACAATTGTAACGCACAGGGGGGCTTTCAAATGCACAAGGTTACAGTTTGGGGTATGCATAGCCCCAGGGATATTCCAGAGCATTATGGAACGCCTATTGTCAGGGGTAAATGGGGCCATTCCATATTTTGATGACATCTTAATTGCAGGGGAAAACCAGGAACAAGTAAACAAAAGAATAAGGGAAGTACTTAAGAGATTACAGGATAAAGGCTTAAGAATCAAGCCTGACAAATGTGTCTGGGGAACCAACAGTATAGAATTCCTAGGATATAAAGTAGACAAAGAAGGTATCCACCCCACGACAGAGAAACTGAGAGCCATTAGGGAAGCCCCAGAGCCACGAGATAAGAATGAGCTGCAGGCATTTTTAGGCCTCCTTAATTTTTATTCCGTTTTTTTAAAGCAGAAGGCAACAGTAGCAGAGCCTCTACATCGTTTACTCCAGAAGGAAACCCGTTGGACATGGGGGGAAACTGAACGTGAAGCTTTTTTTCAAATAAAGCAATTACTAACTTCTAAAAGTGTGGTAGTCCAATATAGTGCTTCACTACCTATTAGGCTCACGTGCGACGCTTCACCGTACGGCATAGGAGGAGTCCTAGCTCACGTTCTGCCTAATAAGACAGAGGCCCCAATCGCATTTTTCTCCAGAACCATGACCAGCACAGAGAGGAATTATAGCCAGTTAGACAAAGAGGCTCTAGCTTTAGTGGCAGGGGTGAAGAAATTTCACAATTACATTTTTGGAAGAAGTTTTGAATTAGTTACAGACCACAAGCCTTTACTGGGTCTGCTAGCCCCCAATAAGCCCACTCTGCCATTTATGTCTCCAAGACTGATCAGGTGGACTCTTTTCCTCTCAGGGTACCAGTATGATCTCACCCACAAGGGGGGGAAGGAAATCAATCACGCAAATGGCCTCAGCAGGTGCCCCATAACAGACTTAGTGGAGGACCCTGCTCCGTCCACAGATGTACTAATGATAGAACTCGAGGATAACCCACTAACCACGGCCAAAGAGGTAGCTGCACACACGCAGCAAGATCAAATCCTTAAACAAGTGGTCAACTGTGTACTTAAGGGATGGCAAAATGATTCTGTGAAACCTGAATTGTGTGACTTCAAAACCAAAAGACTTGAGTTATCATATGTAAAGGGTTGTCTGTTGTGGGGAGATAGAGTGATCATCCCCAAAAGCCTAAGGGTAAAAGTACTCAAAATGTTACATGTGGGCCATCCTGGGATTGTCAGGATGAAGAGCCTAGCAAGAGGGCATTTATGGTGGCCAGGTCTGGATGCTGATAGTGAGAGCTGGGTATCAAAGTGTGACCCATGCCAAGAGTCACGGCCTAATCCCCCCAAAACAACTCCGGCTGAGTGGGAGCAGCCTGCTGGGCCTTGGTCAAGAATCCACATTGACTTTGCGGGTCCAGTGGGGTCCCAGTATTTCCTAATAGTGGTTGATGCGTTCTCCAAATGGGTGGAAATAATAGCAATGAACAACATAACCACAAGTGCCACCATCAAGGTATTGAGTAGACTGTTTGCCACCCATGGTTGCCCAGATATCTTAGTGTCTGACAATGGGCCACAACTAACAGCCAGGCAATTCGAATTGTTCCTAGATGGCCTAGGGGTCAGGCATGCCCTCATCTCGCCTTACTCGCCATGGGCTAATGGCTTGGCAGAACGTTACGTTCGTGTGGCGAAGGAGGCATTGCGCAGGTCAGGCCCTGGGGATGTACAACAAAACTTGGACCAATTCTTACTCACCCAACACATCACCCCTAACTCTCACACACATGTGAGCCCTGCAGAGTTATTAATGGGAAGAAAATTAAGGTCACCACTAGATAGGTTGAACCCAAGATTCTGTATTAATAATAATCAAATGTGTGTAAAACCTGAAAGAGAAATGTATTTGGGACAAAATGTATATGTAAAAAGTTTTGATGGAAATATAAACTGGATGAAAGGAATTGTTGTTAAGCAAAATGCACCAAAGACTTATATGGTAAAACTAGAGGATGGTCGTATGTGGAGACGACACATCGACCACATTCGGAAACGAACGGAAAATCAGTTGCCACAACCCGCTGACATGGACTCTCCCCCTTCAACAGACTTTAACACATTGCCCGAATTAAGAGACTCGCAAAGGGACTTATCGGGCCTGGGAGAGCCATCCAGCGACGCCGAGCCATCCTCCTCCTCCGAAGCCTGCGTTGGGCCCGCCAGGCCAAGTCCACCGCACCGGGAGAACAGCGGCGAGCCATCCTCCACAGTCTGTGTCGAAGGAGCAATTGAACTGCGCAGGTCAGAGCGAGCTCCACGGAGACCCCACCGATTGGACGACTTTGTCACGTGGCTCTCGTGATGGATGCGTCCAACTATGAGGGGAGGGGTGTTGTATCTTGAAATGGCTACCTTGTATTTCCTGTAGATAGTTTGTTCCGTCTCCCAGCGCTGTCTGAGCTAAAGCAGGAAGTCGCTCCTGATTGGCTCAGACGCGGCTGGCTCTTGCTTTGGCGGGAGCCGCAAATGTATAAAAGAAGCGGTTTCTCCAAGCAGAGTCAGTCGGTACTAGCTGATTTGTCACTTGCCTTGCTGAGCTATCACTTGTTCTCTGAGCGGAATAAAAGTACCGATTTTGTTTGAACTCTGCCTCTGGGTCTACTTCAGACACGTCTCCGGGGAAACCTGAATCTGATTTCCCCAGGATTTCTACTTCCAGTTTAAAAGTTCATTCTCCAGTCCAACACCCACAAGTTGATCACACGGACCACTAGTGCTGGACAAAGGATGACCTTTAACTTTCAAAGGAATTTATTTTGTCTGTCTCCTCATGCAACTGGTCCTCCCCTTCCTACAACAAGAAATATTCCAAAAGAACATAGCATAATGCAGCAGGCCAAGACCTCCAAGCATTCTGGCTTCGAACCTAACACCCGGATGATGCTACAAGATGCTGTGCATTTTTCTTTCTTTCTGGTATGAAGCTAGGTCATCCTCTGTGGTGTACCATGGATAGTGCATAACTGTGAACAGAATGGGCTAGCAGTCTCAAGAAGCCAAAACATAGCCTCCTAATTGTAGTTTCCTGATTATTGTAACGTTGCCATGCCCTAAATAAGTAAACTGGTGCAGAATACAGCAATATAAGTTGCTAGCTTCTAGAAGAGCACATATTACACTTCTGTTATATAAGCTGCATTGATTGCCAGTCTGGCTCTGTATCACAGTGTTTCTCAAATAGTGGAGCAGAGCAATGCTGGGGAGCGCATGACCGGGAAACATGCTTTTTTTTGCTGCAGGGAGTAGGGGGTTTTTGCACCAAACAATAGCACACAGCACAGAGTAGGAGATATGAAGTGCATAAAATAAATCTTAAGAGAAAACATGGGAAAATGTTTAACAGGGATGAAAAGAAAGGAGGGGAGAGACAGAGAAAATGAGACAAATGTAAGTCTCCCAAAAGCTAAGATAAGGAAATATGATGAAGCGTATGTAGCGCTTGCCTTCACTGTGACTACGGTGGGAGACGAGGAAAGACCGGTATGTTTACTGTGTCTAAAAATGTTGGCAGTGGACAGCATTAAGCCAAATAAATTAAGGTGTCACTTAAACACATTACACCCCAATCATGGTGATAAGCCCTCTGCTGGCTCCCAGGTGGGACCGCTTCAGCTCATGACTCTGCGCATGTGCAGGAAATTTAAGGGTGGGCACGGGCACCCACACGCCCACCCCATGACCTTGCGCCCCCTCCCGAGCATTCCAGTAGGGCACAAATGGCTGCCCTTTACTAGACATAGATGATTATTTCTCTCATTCCTCGGCACTGGTTTCCAGTACTTAGTAATATCATAGTTCCCCACATTAGATGACAACAAGCTTTCATTCGGCTATTGCCAAAAATGCTGAACAGCAAGGTCCTTCCTATTCACCAGGATAATGCGCGGCCCATCACAAGATTAAAATCCTCTAGGCCAGCTTGGAAAACAGATATTCCCTTAACATCTACCCAGTTTAAACTTGAAAATACCTAAAGTGAGGAATGGCCAAAGGTATCTTCTTGTCACCTGACCATTAGTGATCCCTATACCAAATCATCTGGCTTTTACCTGCCTCGCTTTGCCTGGTTGAAATTGAATACAATTAGGTGTGGTACTGGAAGAGGTTTCTCTGCCGTGTATGGGTGGGAATGGAAAGATTTCCCTTGTTGAGACTGCAGTGCTGATTTGCAAACTATTACACATATTGTGCAATGAATGAATGAATAAAGGATTGGATAAATTTGAATAACAAAAGGATATTGACTATCATAATCTGCAATTATTTGGTACATACATCTTCCCATAAAATGATAACAATAATAATAATCATCATCATATAACAGTTAATTTCATTTTCCAGAAGATAAAGGGACCAAAATTTGTCAACTATAATGTACTTGTATTTCTCAAATTAATGTGCAACACTAAACTTAGGTTTGACATTAAGGATTTTTTGAACATCACTTAGATATGGAAATGCAGAGAAAGTATACAAATCTAAACTTATCAGATTATTACTTCTATTCAACTCAGAAATCCTGTTGAAATATAAATGTGATGTTCTATGTCACATTTTCACACTTTTATATTTGATCATAAAAGAAATTTGGCAACCTGAATGAAATATAGGATAGGAAACTGATAAACAAATGGATCAGTTCAAACTTAGCAGATTTAAATAATAACAAACTCTAGCAGTTGCCATTTGTCGTACAAGGGATAAAAGACTGATATTTACAACAAACCAGCACTTTCATGCAGCTGGGGTTTTTTTTAAAAAAAAAAAGGTTTGAAAATCGAATAAGGGATTGGTCCCAATCTAACCACTGTCTCACAGTACTAAGTTCAAAGTTAAGTCATCCTCCCATTACATATTAAATTACACACCAGACACAAGTCTCTAACCCTTGCCCTCTTGTCTGCCCTTTACTCACTTAGTTCTGTTATACGGGAACACACTTTCAAAGGGACAAAGTACTGTAATGCTCCTTTCAGTTGCTACCATAACTCCATTGTCTCCAAAATTCTTCCACTGAATTGAACACATCTGCCACTTGTTCAGAGGTTTTTATCTATATATAGTTACTATCAAATGAAAAAATGAGTTTGACTAGAATATTCTTCTGATTAAGGTCCATTGAATTCATTTAGACTATTGTCTGAGTAAATTGCAGAGAATTGCTGTGTTTGATCAAGAAAAGGAGTCCTACACCACTATTGACATTTTAGTAAACTTGAATGCATTAACAGACATAATTATGTGAATTTGACTAACTGGCTTACAACCCATTCAAAAGTGACAATATTAAATTTTTACTGACAAAAATATAGTTACTGTATTTAAAATCCATTCATACAATGGATGACCTATGGTGAATACTAGCAGGATGTAAATGGTTATTTCAAAATCATGTTTTGAATATTATTGCCTTCTACCAGCCCCTGTTCTTCCTAGTTACACATGCAATAGGTCCTGCTATGAGGTTAACATTCCATTGGTGGATTCCACTCTAGAAAAACATATATGGATATAACATTTAATTCCAATGATTTTATAATTAACAATAATGGATTATTTGTGACAGGTAAAAGATTCGATTCGAAAAAAAGCTGCAGCACTAGCTGATTTTTGAACCCTTTTGACGAAAGGAATATATATGAATTTATGAACAAACCAAATTTTGATGAAAAGATATAACAACAAGGAAGGAAATAATTTCATTTCAAGCTGGCTTATATTTCTTAGAACAAGTAGCCTGATTAAGTTCAGATCCGTTTTGTTTGGAGATTGGGACATTATCCTTTTTCCTATTTTTAATCAGAAGAATAGTTTGAATACTAAATCTATAATATAAATACATTCCAGATATTCATAGAAATATCCCAGCACTTTCTCTTGTTATCTGTCATATGTTTTTAAGTGAAATATCTGGTAGTTCTCAACAAAATCTATGACAAAGGAATAGAGGTGGTATTCTGCCAGTTCGGACTGGTTCAGGCGAACTAGTAGTGGCGACTGCGGGTGGGTGCTGGTGGGGGTGGGCCAACCACCTGCCCGGACGTAATGCCGTCCTATTTAGCCACATTTTTGAGGCAGGGTGCGTGCGTGAAAGGTGCACACATGAGTAAAGCACATGTGTGGGAGGCTGCGTGCATGCGCGGAGGTGACATATACTCACATTTGCAAAATGGTAGGGAAGGTGAATACCTCCCCTGTAAAGGAAGCCATACATATCTTACAAAGTGGCAGTAGCAAAGTGAAGAGTTAGTTTATTTATTTATTTATTTATTTATTTATTTATTTATTTATTCGTTCGTTCGTTCGTTCGTTCGTTCATTCATTCATTTTGTTTGTTTGTTTGTTTGTTTATTTATTTAGATTTGTATGCCGCCTCTCTCCGAAGACTCGGGGCGGCTAACAACAATAAAAAAGACAATGTAAACAAATCTAATATTAAAAATAATCTAAAAAACCCCAATTTTAAAAAAACCAATCATACATACAAGTTATAAAACTATGCAAGCTAAATTTGCTCTTTCATTTCGGAATGACTAGAGAAAATAAAATTTGGAGCAATGCAATGTAATGAAAACACCCTCTCATTTCTCCTTTTGTCTGCTATGGTTAAATGGATGCATGCCAGACAGCCTCAGCCTCTTGCTTACAAAATCTTGCTTTAACAGCTTGTGAACAAAGCAGTATTTTCTATCTTGAAGTGCCCTACAACACTATTTTTTGAATAAAAAACATTCTTTAGTATTTCAAGTTACAATTTCAGTTGTAATTAATATGCAATTTTTTTAATATAAAAGATCACTAACATCCCAGGGGTTTCTCGGCTTATTATTCCGTCATTCAGCAACAACATGCCTTCCATATAATCCTATTGTGCAAATAGATAACATTTGCACTTCTGAACCTGGCATCAAGGGGAAATAGAAAGGAATGGTTCAGGAGAACTGGTAATAAAATAAGTTTAAATCCAGCACAAATTATACAAAAAAAATAAATATCAGTCTCCAGATACAGCCAGAAAATAATGCATTTTTAATTTTACACTGAGTGGATCAGATGAGAAGCAAAATGTCTTTAACCCCCACCCACCCCCAGAAAATCCAGAAAAAGTACCTATGGGACAACCATGACCTGGATGAATGAGAATCTCCTTAGACATGCCTGATCTCAGTATGTTCTATTTCATTCAACACAGTTTCACCCGGGCAGCATTTTCTGGTGTCTTATAGTTACTTCTTTTAAGAATGTTGCTATTGTTATCATCCTAGGAGAACATTTTCTCTTCTGATGATTGTATCAATAGGCCCAGGAAGTTTTCTTGTCAGTATTTCAAAAATAGTTTCCCAATATTTTCTTGCTAGGGCTAAGCGAGAATGGCTGGCCTAAAGCCATTTTTCTGGCTTTTCTGCCTAAAAGAAAACTTGAACTTCCCGTTCCTAGTTCAGCACCTTTTGTGCATGTGCTTCAAGTCAGTATTAATTTTGGGCAATTGCCTGGACAAGTCCCTGCAGTCTTCTTAGCGAGATTTCAGAAATTGCTTGCCATTG
Organism: Erythrolamprus reginae; assembly: GCF_031021105.1. NCBI lineage: Eukaryota > Metazoa > Chordata > Lepidosauria > Squamata > Dipsadidae > Erythrolamprus > Erythrolamprus reginae. The sequence goes on from NC_091951.1 coordinate 288,719,521, forward strand.
CTGTCTTCCTAGAGTTGAGAGAAAGTGACTGGTCCAAGGCTTTGTGCCATAGATGGGATTAGAATTCAAAGTCACCTGTTTCTAACCTGGTCCTTTTAATCACTACATTAAACAATACCTTGTATACTTTCCCATGCTGGTATTCCTTTAAGATCAAAGAAGCATTATTTATTTATTTTATTTATTAATTGGATTTGTATGCCAGCCGTCTCTATGTCATGAGATCAATTCCACCTTAGAAAGAACTATTTTAACAGGTGGTACAGCTTGGAAAAGCCTGACTTAATGACTGGTAGTCCTCTTCTCTTCTGATTCCAGAAAAGTATATCTTATCAATTGAATACAATGGTACCTCTACTTACGAACTTAATTTGTTACTAAGTAGAAACATTTTTTCCCATAGGAATCAATGTAAAAGCAAATAATGTGTGCGATTGGGGAAACCACAGAGAGGGTGGAGGCCCTGTTTCCTCCCAGGAGATTCCTAGAGAGGCCCCTCGGGGTCTTCTCCCTGCCTTTTCCAGCCCTGTTTCCTCCCTGGAGATTCCTAGAGAGGCCCCTTGGGGGCTTCTCCCTGCCTTTTCCAGCCCTGTTTCCTCCCAGGAGATTCCTGGAGAGGCCCCACGGAGGCTTATCCCTGCCTTTTATGGTTACAGTTCCGGAGGCTCGGGTTTGTAAGTGGAAAATGGTTCTTGAGAAGAGGCAAAAAAAATCTTGAACACCCAGTTCTTATCTAGAAACGTTTGTAAGTATAGGCATTCTTAGGTAGAGGTACCATTGTAGTTGTGTTAAGCCTTACTAAAGTGAAACTAACCTTTAGATGACCCTAACTGTTAACTCCAACTGTTTTGAAGGGAAATTTAGGACATTCATATTTGGACAGGTTTCTTCAAGTATTGTGATTGGTTAAGGTTCTGTGGGTCCAAAGTATAAACTACAGGGAATTTCCTGCAGTTTCTCAGTTCTAGTTTTTAGTCAATAAATAACTTTTATTAGAAAGATTTAAACCTGGCATGGAAATTGGGTTTAAATCTATTACCTGTTGATATTCTGTTAGAATTTTGCAGGAGATATTTCAAAAATGGAAGAGATCAAATTATTTAATCTTTTTTTCTCTCTGATTCAGATGCTCTCTCCATTTAATTTCCTGAACAATATGCTATATAATAATAATAATAATAATAATAATAATAATAATAATAATAATAAAGCAATGCTGGTATTGAATAAATTGAAAACAAGGCAGACAGATTGAATCGCATGTGGAGCATTCTATCCCTTTGGAAGTGATATCTCAAATGCGGAAGAACTATAGTACAACAGTGTTTTAATCTCCCAGCAAAGAAGAGCAATAGAACAGACAGAATAGAAGACTGACAGGAGCAGATGCAGACTTACCACTTGAACAGTTGGGTCCACCCCAGCCAGGCTCACAATGACAGGTGTTTGGAGCAATGCAACGGCCATGAATGCATTTATCAGTACAGTGAGCTGTCAAAGAAACAGGGTGAGTGAAACAGATAATGAAAAATCAGGAAGAACAAAAATAAAGAAAGGGAGGGTTGCAAAAAAGCAACAATAAAGGTTGTTTTTTCTGCAACCTAGTTGTTTCCAGTTCCCTCTTAAAATTAAGAGGCTAAGTTGTTCAATTCTTGTTTTCATTTGTCCCCTATATGTCATTATTCTTTCATCCATCTATTTGCATTTATTTACTAATTGTCCTACTTTGCTACAATTAGAACAAAAAGACAAAAAGGAAAGGAAATAAAGAAAGTGGTGTTTTAACCATGTAATAGAGATTCCATTGAGTAAAAACAAGCAACAGTTGTATTAATTAATATTAGCATTTCATATAGGAATGTTTCATAAAATCTAAGGCACTAAATTCATAATCACGATTTTAAAGATTACCATTTCTAGGATCAAAATTGCATCCAAAGAAGTATCTCCTTTCATCTTTTTCTTTATTTTATGTCTTGCTAAATTAATGTAGAACAATACCTACCCTGTTTCCCCGATAGTAAGACACCCCCGATTGTAAGACGTATCAGGGGTTTCAGGGGGGTCGGCTAATATAAGCCGTACCCCGAAAGTAAGACATATGTCTTACTTTCGGGAAAACACGGGGGTATTGCCGCCTCCCTCTCATCTAGCTGCCTTCCTTTTTTAAGCGGGAAGAAGGGCGCGCTTTCGCTGCCTTCTTCCGGGACCGGGGAGGGGAGCTGTGAGGGAGGTGGCCTGCTGAGGCCCAGCCCGCCGGGGAGTTTGGCTGATGGAGGGATGAAGCCAGACTGCTAAGCTTCAGCTCGTTAGAGGGAGCTGTCGGCCGGAGACGGCGGGGCTTGCTGCAGTGAGCGACCTGCTCCTGCCTTTGCTTTCGCCTCCTCGAGAGCCAGTGAAACTTGCCGGCAGAGCCGAGTTAGCCGCAGGGAGGAAAGAGGCGGCATCGAGGGGTCACGGTGCAGCCTCTCCGCGGCAGTCGAGGTGGGCGAGGGCCCTGCCTTGGTGGCCGCGGGTTGCCACCGTTATGAACCCGGCGGGCTCCTCAGAAACGGCCCTGCAAGGGAAGCCACCTGGCCAGAGGTAGGAAAGTCCCCACCCATCCTTTGCCCGCGTCTCGAAGAGGGGAAGAGAAGGGACTGTGGTGATGGTGTTGGGGGGGTGCGAGATAAGTGAGGGAGCCTCGAAACCGCTTGTCGCCTTCGCTTCCACGGGGCTTTTGAGGGAAATAACAGTCCCTCCTGGGGGAGAAGCAGGGGACAGGCTCTTGGAGCCCTTGAAAGGACCCCCCCTTTCCACCCCTTGTCGCCCGAGACGAGGTCGGGGCGCTTCCTTCCCATTGGCGCTCTCTTCAGATCCTCCTCCCCTCGCTCTGGGTGAGCAGCGTGGCGTGGCGGCGGTGATGGAGGAGGAGGAAGAAGAGGAGAACGAGGGCGGCTGTCGCCCTTGAGGAGGCTGCCCTGGAGCCCTGAGGTTGACCTTGGAAAAGGGCTCACGAGGCTCCTGTCCCGCGGCTGCCCTTCTGGACTCTGGGGAGATGCCGCCTTCGGGAACGCGACCCTTTCAATTTTTTTCCAATATAAGACATACCCCGAAAGTAAGACATAGTGGGGCTTTTGGGGATAAAAAGAAAGTAAGACACTGTCTTACTTTCGGGGAAACATGGTAGGTAACTAAAACAGAAATTTCTGAAAATTGTTGTGTATTAGATAATGTTAGGTGCACGTCTGCAAACAGTCAATGTGGAGAGCTTCCTGCTGCCTCTCTTTTCTATTTTTATCATCATCTCTTTTATTCTTTGATTACTTATCTGAAATAATATAAATATATATTAATAATGTTTCTTATGGGAATATGAAACTGCAGTGGTATATTTTATTCTTCCTGCCCTAAGAAGCATTTAAAAAGAGCACCACTGCCAAGAGATAAATCGTAGATTAGAAGCAATAACAATTGTTCCCGGTCTCAACAGCCTTGGAACAAATACCTTACAGCAGAGATGGGGAACTATGACCCTTTTATAATTTGTGGACTTCAACTCCCAGAATTCCTGAGCCAGCCTATAAAGCACACCCAACTATTGTAAAATGACATACCAGTTCCCCTGGTCACATGATTCCATTTTAGGTACTTGAAAACCCATCCGCATTTACAGCTGGTAGAATGGTGGGATTAAAATTATTTACTATTGGTTCGATGGGCGTGACTTGGTGGGCATGGTGTGGCTTGGTGGGAGTGGCTTGGTGGATGTGGCAGGGGAAGGATATGCAAAATCTCCATTTCCTCCTGATCAGTTGGGACTCAAAATATGTTGTTTTAGAGACTTGTTTTTTAGATAACAGAGGTGATAGACAATGAAATGATAAACGTTTGTAACCTTAATGGAGGTGAAGAATTACTACATTTGTTTATACTTGTAGAAAAAAATTCACTTCTAAGTACAAATTTTTCTCTTTATTATATTCTTACTTTTCTCTTTCTTCTCTCTTTTTCTTTTCTTTTTCCTTGCACTTTTTATTTCTTATTTTTATACTTTCTTCTACAAGTTTAATTAGTATTATATTTTATTATGATGATCTAAATATATTTCAAAAAGGAATTGATTTGTGGAATCCCTTCAGGCCATTTGAAACAGTGGGAGAGAAAAAGGTCAGCAATAAAAATGCCATGTGTGCCCAAGAAATAAACTGATCTTTTTTAATTATTAAAAAACACAAACAGATGGAACTATTATGGAAAGTGTTGTTTGGAAACAATAGCTTTCTATCATGGCCTTCTCATAGTCAGTGTTTGTGGAATCTATATAATTTTCTTGCATAGAAAAAAGACTATGGTTTTGCTATGCTGTTCTATGACTAAGCTAAAGGATATTCATTCCATCATTCATTCATTCATTCATTCATTCATTCATTCATTCATTCATTCATTCATTCATTTTGTTCTCATTTGCTTAAGAAAAACACTATCCATTTTTAATTTTTAGTAATATCCTCCTGACTGACTGACAGTTGAAGAAATAATCAGTGTCTCTTCTAATTCTGGCACCAGAGATGCTAGACAAAAAGTCAAAACTGCCAACTGGAGCTGTCAATCAAAGTTATGTACACATTAGTGTTGCACTTCACTTTGAAGGAAAAATAATGCAGGGAGGTGATTTAAACTATAAAAAGGTGTGTTGAACCTCTAAAATACTAACAAATGGAATGCAAGTTCTCAGAACATGCATTTGCGGTGCACCAGAAATAGAAGACATTGCACATGTGCTACTCAATTTTAAACTATACTCCTCAGTAAGACCTCAGTATTTACAGCCCCTACTTGACAAAATCATACACTGGGACTGTAATAAACAATTATCATATTTTCTTCAGGGTACAAATATATATGTAGTTTCTAGAACCGCTAAGTTTATAGTCAGGGCTGTTCAGATGAGAATACGTTTTATAGAACATATTGGGGTGGCATGCAAAGGAGATGAACTCAATTAAGAATATTTTATATCAGTATCTTAGATTTGTTTAACATAATTCTTTGCACGAGTTATATTCTCATGTTTTACTACTCAATTTTAGCATATTATACTGCATTTTAACTTATTATTTATTCAAATTCCCTCTATTTTAGCCAATTTTATTGAATTTTAACCAGTCACAGTTTTATGATGACCGATGTGGTCCTTTTCCTCACTTTGATATGGTCAATTGACTAATCAAATAAAGTTGATATTGATTGATTGATTGATTGATTGATTGATTGATTTGCCGGTGACATGATAGCAATGTTGCAATATCTGAGGGGCTGCCATAAGGAGGAGTAAATCAACCTATTCTCCAAAGCACCTGGAGGCAGAACAAGAAGCAATGAATAGAAACTAATCAAGGAGAGAAGCAACTAAGAAGAAATATCCTGACAATTACAACAATTAATTAGTGGAACGGTTTGCCTACGGATGTTATGGATGCTCCAACATTGGTGGTTTTAAAGAAGAGATTGGACAACCATTTGTCTGAAATGGTATAGGGTTTTTTTCTTCCTGGAATGGTAGGGGGTTGGACTAGAAGATCTTTAAGGTCCCTTCCAACTCTGTTATTCTGTTATGCAATAGTCATTTGCCTAGTGCCAAATCAACCACTATATTCACTAAAACCTTCCTTTCCACTCTCCGCCCCATCAATTAATGTCAAAGAAGCATCCCATATATGTAAACCACCATACTCATCTCACTGCTTTTCTAAAGACATTTTGTTTCTTGGGGAATTGTCATTAACATTCTCATTAACATATTATCAAGAGCTGGATATTCTTACGAAAATAATTTTACTTACGAATGCACATTTCCCTGCTTTCATAAAATCCAGGGCAACACTGAGATTTCCGTCTATACATAGTCTTTTCTCCATGCCTGTAAGCAGTTCGATAACTAATTCTGTTAAAATATGAACATGTAAAATTTGTGAACAACTATTTCAAAAGATCCAGCTAGGATCTAGGATAAATTGTATTATTCTGTAAATCATCTATAGTCTTTGGAGAGGGGTGGCATACAAATCTAATACATTATTACTATTATTATTATTATTATTATTATTATTATTATTATTATATCCCTTACAAAGATAGATAAATATTACCTGCCAACTGCATTATCTAGAAATGGGGATCCTATTCAAGATCCATAACAAATACTGTACTGCAGAATTGCAGCTGATACTATGTGGATATATAATCTAGATTTGCTATTAAATATTTTAACCAATTAATTGGTACACATTCAGACCAATGTTTAATTTTTAAATGCACAAAACCATTGTCAGACAATGGAGCACAACAAGAACAAAGTATACTTCACCAACATGTCACAAATTTACAAATTCAGAACTTTTAAAAACTCAAAATGATTCAACATTAAAAACAAGTTCTGTATTGTTCAAAAAGAATCAGTAGATGGATGCATGTGTTTATTAGTTAAAGTAATTTATATAACCACCCAACTCACACACAGTGGCTCCACTATGCATAGCTGAAGCAACATTTTCATTTCTGCCCCATACAAAGAGGGCTATTAAATACAGAGTGGTTATAATTGAAAATTTATGTCTTCAAACCATATTAGTATATATTCATTTTACTGTAATTATCTTTTTAGAAAAAGAGAAAATGTTACAAGTTAGTTCTCTTTAATCTACAAATGCATTTCAAACTTCAAGATAATATTTTCAATGTTACCCTATACAGTGGTACCTCGAGATACGAGTTTAATTCGTTCCGGACCTGGGCTCTTAAGTCGAGCAGCTCTTATCTCGAACGACTTTTCCCCATAGGAATTAATGTAAATAATTTTAATTGGTTCCAGCCCTCAAAAAACTCACAAAGTTAGTCTAAATTATGCAGAAAGACATGTTTTTAATGAAGAAATGTACATGTACATATAAATGAATAATGAAGTTTCTTTCACTTAACTTGTAAACTTTCTTAAACTTTTAAATTTACATATGTTCAACTTCTCTGCCACCCAATCCTGTAGGACAGAGGTCCCCAACCCTTTTTGCACCAGGGACCGGCTTTAA